>NW_028175120.1:0-56797 GCF_965226575.1 Pagrus pagrus
CTGCTATCACAGCCTCATTTGACAGTCAAAAGATGCACAACCTTGAACCCAGCCACTCTACTGCCGACAGCAGAGGAGGGCGAGCCACATAACTGTGTTGAAAAAACTGAAGCTTTACATCTGCCGAGACAAGACTTAACTGATAAGCCCCTCTCCTATGGAGATGTTTGGTTTGTAGATGGCTCATGTTCTAAAGACGACAAAGGTCAAACCAGTTCAGGCTACGCTGTTACTCAACTACCTAACACTGTAGTGGAAGCTAAACAAATAGAGCCAAAACACTCAGCACAGGCTGCAGAACTAATAGCTCTGACACGAGCATTTTGGCCACTGGAAAAGACATTACGATCCACACAGACAGCCAAGTATGCATTTTCAACTATCTTTTTCTTCGCTGCACAGTGGAAACGTAGAGGCATGATAACGTCTACAGGAAAACCAGTTACACATGCACAACTGCTAATGTCTCTTTTAGATGCAGTTCAGTTGCCACGCAAAATAGCTATATGTAAGTGTGCAGCACACCAAAAAGGCACTGATAGTGTCACTTGCGGTAACAGGTTGGCAGACGAAACTGCAAAAGCAGCAGCAGCAGGCAGTTTTGGTAAATCAGACATCTATGTTGTCTCACCCGACTCCTCACTTATAACACAGGAAGTCACAAGAGATATGCAACTGGTGGCGCCAGACACTGAGAAGCAAATATGGGTAAAACAAGGAGCCACAGTTGATGACACAGGTCTATATACTGTTGATAACAAACCCGTCCTTCCACGAAGCTTATTTAAAGCTGCAGTAATATTGAGCCATGGGCCTTGCCATGTCTCAACAGGAGGGATGATAGACCTAGTACATCAACACTTTACTACTTATGGCTTTAACACCTTCTCAAAAAATTTCTGCAGATCATGTGTGATATGCATAAAACACAACCCACAGGGCAATCTAAGACCAAAGCGAGGACAATTTCCCGCACCAAAATACCCGTTCCAAACCCTGCACATGGATTTCATCGAACTAAATCAGAGTGGGCCTTACAAGTACTGTCTAATGATAGTGGATGCGTTTTCCAGATGGGTAGAAATATTCCCATCCAAACATGCAGATGCGCTAACAGTAGCAAAAGCTCTATGCAAAAGCATAGTGCCACAACATGGCATCCCAGAAACACTATACAGTGACAATGGTCCCCATTTCGTGAACAAAATAGTGCAACAGATGGCTAAACACCTACAAATACATCTGAAAAATCACTGTGCTTATCACCCACAAAGCGCAGGCCTAGTGGAAAGAACGAACGGTACAGTTAAGTCAAGACTGAGAAAGTGTATGGAAGAAACTAAGCGTCCCTGGCCAGAATGCCTGGACTTAGTTAAGCTGTACATGCGAATAACACCTACAGAGAGAGGATTAACACCATTTGAAATAGTGAATGGCAGAGCCTTTAAACTGCCATCCTTCTCTCCAGACATACAGAAAGCTGTTGAAGAAACAACGTTAGCTGAACACATGAGGAAACTGTTTGAAGAGCAACAAGTATCAAATGCAAATTTACTGCCTTCTGATTCTCTTCCCCTCTCACAGAATGCCCAGAAGGTGAAACCAGGCGACTGGGTGTTCGTGAAAGTCATAAAGAGGAAGTGCTGGTCCAGTCCACGCTGGGACGGACCATATCAAGTGTTATTGACCACGCCAACGGCAGTCAAGATTGCAGAGAGAACTAGGTGGATCCACCTCAGCCATTGTAAACTGCAGCCGTTCCCTGACTCACCGGAGTAGTGGGGAAGTCTGGGCTACAAAGGGGCTCTGTTGTATAGAAACACGAGTGTCTCAAACCCAGTGAAGAAATCAACTGATCCCTACTCTAATAGGAGTCACCAGAGTGTACGATGCAGAACATGGAGATGGACAATCCAGAGGATCCAACCCGACGCCGCCGACATGGACAGAGAGGGAGAGGGAGAGGACGACGATGCCGCATGTGGTGCAGAGAGTTATGGTGTAGTGTGATGTTTCTTGCACTACTCTTATTAGGATTCTTGGTGTGGTGGCTCCTGCGAAAAGAAAAAGAAAAGCCTCCAGTCGGACGACGGGAGCTGTCAGGTGAGCACGCACGCCACACCCACTACCCACATGGATTTGCCACCAATGAATGGTGGAGCTTCATGAACACCACCGCTCACCTAAACAACAAGACGAACTGCTATGTCTGCACACACATGCCAGTATCCACTGCTGCTCCTGGGCTGTGGCCGTACAACACCACAGCTAGAAAAACTCACTGCCTCATGAGCCTGGCCACACATCCCGGAAATAGAGCATCATGGATCAACGCCAACTACTCTGAGCCGCTGAACATCACCTGGAGTGACCTGGAGTGACCTGAAAACTGCTCAGGGAGCACAGACTTACTAGCATGGCCACAGATAAGCGAACCCTTGCCAGGGTTAGTTTATCTAAACAGACTCCAACCACGACAGCTGAACAAGTGTGTGCAAGGAAATGGAACTGTGAAAGTGGGGACTCTTCCAGTCCATCTGTGTAACCACACATACTCTTTTTGTCCGCCACTGAATCCAATTGCATGCATGGGCTGTCTCACCAAAGCCAACTGTGCTGCTAACGGAACTGAAAGACTGAAACAATGTAAGTCTGACATGAGCTGGAGACAGTCAATACCCACACCTGGATACCAGAACATCACCTTTTGTTCCCGCGTGGTCCCTACACCAAATGGTACACGAGTGTTAGCTGATTGGTATTGGCTCTGCGGACACAGAGCCTATCCGTCTCTACCACGAGGATGGGGAGGCACATGCGCACTCGTATCATTATCAGACCACGTGTTCTATCTTCCTGGAAACATCACCAGTCACCCCCATCACCGTCACCGCAGCAGGCGCAGTATGAACCTCGGTCTTGAGGACGTCCCCCGGGCATATCGCATCTGGTCAGGAGGAGCCAAATTCGGCCAGAGCCTGGTCCCAATGGTGGGACTAGGATACGTACGTGACCACGTTGAAATCAACAGATATGCCCTGCTGAGACACATCAACACCACTCTAAGCCTGGGCCGCTCACTGGCCAAGGAACAAAGGAGCATACGTGACATGGTGATGCAACATCGGATCGTGCTGGACCTATTGACAGCCTCACAGGGAGGAGTGTGTGCAATTGTGGGAGAGACATGCTGCACTTACATCCCTGATGGACTCAGTGATGGAGGAGACATTCACCAAGCTTTGCAAAATCTGACCGACCTCCAGCGATATGTGTTGAACAATACCCCAGGAGCGACCCCTTCTATGGACTGGTTCTCAGGATTTTTCTCTGGGAATTGGTGGCAAATACTGCTTAAAGCACTGGCTCCTGTTTTGGTGATCCTGGTATTGTTCTGTCTATTTGCTTCATGTGTTATTCCCTGCCTGCGTTCCATGTTTGAGAAGATGATTGCTAGAAGTTTTGTACAGATGCAGCTACTAGCACAAGGACGTGAGGCCCAATATGAGCTACTTAATCTAGCTGAGACGAATGGATGTGAGTATGAGGATGATTGCACTGATGTGTGACATGTGGGAGTAAGAAAGTATCACTCTGAACAAGCATAATGACGGTCTTACTTAAAGCATGATACATGACAAGTAAGTCTCTGATGAAACAGCATGTTCAAAACTGATAAACAGGAGGGAAATGTTGGAATTATGTGTGAATAAATATATTATCAGTTTTTGATTAGCTAAATCTTATGCTATTCTGTCATGCTGAAATCTGTGGAGAGCTTGACCACAGGACATTTACATATCTGCCACTTTCACCTCTAGCAACAAGTTACTCAACAAGTTGTTCTCTGTGCTCTGTGTTACACCAATGATATACAATCACGCCCAGTTGTCTGTGAATAAAAGTTATGCATGGGGGAGAGCTCGTTGGAAGACTGCTGATCAGACTCACAGTGGTGACACCTGTACTTCCCCTTTGCAAAAAAAGACAAACTCTGAGTCCGTGTCTGTTTGTGTGTATTTTGTTAGTGTTAAACCTAACACACCCCTATCCAGCTCACGCAAGGACTGACATTGAATACATACATACACACACTGCCAAGTGCAATACATCCTCCTTCCTCCTCCATTGCACTATGAGCCCACTATTGTTTGCACTTTTGCACCACCTTGCACTTTAATGCACACGTCCATATTTATGGGGACTTGTTTTTATACTGTTTATCTGTGTATCTTTTATATATACTGTTTTTATTTTTCTACTGTCCTACTGCCATGTGGAGCTGCTAAACGTATTTTCACAGTAAATGTTAGTGACAATGTTGACAGTGACAATAAAGGATTCTATTCTATTCTATTTTCTCACCAGTCAAAGACATGCATAATTTGTCAAGCTGATGCCACAATAGATGTACAAATACAAAGCCAAATTTCAGGAAGAAAATTTCTCATTTGTAATGGTTAATGGTTATTAGGGGCCAGGCAGCATACACATTAGGGGTCCCGGCCTTATTGTTATCTCCAGTTTTTTTCTTCTTCTTCTTCTTCTTCTTCTGCGGAAAATCCTACTTCCCATGCATGAAAAATCACCAAACTAATTGGGTTCTTGATCTTTGTTGTCATAGGAAATTGATTTTTATTCAGTGATTACGATTAGATGCAGATAGTAATTGTCTTTATTGAAGTTAAATTTAACATTTTGTTTTTACTCTTTTGAAATGACAGAATCATATCGTTGAAAGGATGTGGCCAGACGTTAATAACAGGGTAACCTACCCACTGAAAAGGGCTCTCATCCACCTTGTAGACCAGGAGGAACTCAACATGGAGGACAACTTGACACAGTATTGTGTGTCCACACTTACCTGTCAGGTGGCTCAGATTGGACTTGAGCGAATGGTGCAGTCCTGGAATGCACACAGGATCCAAGGTTAGCATACCACTTTTTAAATTTCCCTTTAACCCCGTTATGTACCTTTATAGGCATTGTATGTTTGTCATTGTGAATAGGCTATATTCTGAACAGCTGCAACACACTACCGGCCGATGAGAGTCTAATTGTAGTTATATATTATTAGATGTAGCCTAATTGGGAAAACACGGGCAGAAACTTAGTGACCTTGATACTGTTTTTCTTTTTGTTAGTTGTGCACGTTCCCATGACGGGCATGCAGTTCTTAGCAGGCAGGCACTTCTCGGCATAACAAGTCTGAAGCCTAATTTTGTATTTACTTCAATATCAGCCATTTTTAAAGAAAATATTTGAGTGAATAAATTATGGTAAAGCTCACTAGGCAAGACACGTTTATTTGTATAGTACATTTCAACAACAAGGCATCATAAAAAAGATATTAATCACATTAATGTAAGTACAATTAAGTATATGGGATAGCAGACAGATATAAAAACTAAACAAGGCAGATAACACTAGAAGGGCCATAAGCGTCATTTTGACCGCTACATTTTAAACTCTACAATCTCTCATGTAAATACCCAATTGAGTGATGAATGCATTCATTGTGCCATGATGTTTTTAAAAAAAAAACAAAATAACACCGAAATGTACATTTTAACAAACTTAATTTCCCTGGTACAAAGTCAGAGTCACATCACCACACTTCAGCACCTTCGTGTTGAACAGCTCCGCTTGCTGTTTCACGGTGGGCGGCAACTCCCGTTTTTGTTTGCCCATGGTGCCAACCAGGCTGGTCTTCTTTGCCTGTAAGGCGGTGGCCAGTTTTAGGGACGTGAAGAAATTGTCTGTGGTAATGTTTCTTCCCTTCCCCAGGAATGGCTCCGCCAGTCTCAGCCCCACACTCTCTCCCACGAGCCGACCTGCGCTCCGTGTCTCCTCCTTCCCCAGACACGGAGACCCGTTCAACATGTATTTAGAGTTGACATCTACAGCCAACCAAAATTTGACTCCGAATTAATCGGGCTTATTCCTCATATATTGGGTGAACTTGCAGGGGGCCTTTGTGGGGAACAGCTGCTCATCAATCGTGATGTTAGCGTCGGATTTGTAGCAGGCTACACTAGTCTGGATGAACCGGTCCCAAGTGGCCCGCACCAGGGCAAACTTGTCGTCCTGCAGACGCACATGTCGGGTCTCCTTCCTGTCAAAGCGCAGGAACCTCATTATGTCCCTGAAGCGATTTATTGCCATCGTTTGTCTGAAAAATGGTAAGCCCCCATTCCTCCATATGAGCAGCAGAATAAGTGAATAGTCCAGGCTGTAACTTAGCGCAGGGCAGCGGAGCTCACCTTGAGCGTTGTATGCCGTAGCCGCCGGGGAAAGCCGTCTCATTTTCCTCGGTACAGACTCTGAGTCACTCTCTGAGGAGATGTTTTCGTGTACCCAGGAAAGATCGCTTTCATTTCTGAGCCCCTCCATCAGAATCACGACTGTCCAAGTTATGAAACATCTTCAGGGCTTCGGCAGTATTCAAATTAGGCTACTCTTCATCCTTTCCTTTTTAGACATGTTGTGAAGGCTCGACTCCATCGCAGACATAGCCCAGCAAACATTTTGACGTCTATTTGACGTCTAATCAACGTCGGTCAGGCAGGTCGATTCGACGTCTAGCAGAGGTGCTGAAATGAAATGTAACGTCCCTAAAATGAGGAGCTTGAGACGTTCAGCTGGGTTTTCTCTCTTCTTTTATTTCCTTTTAACACAGGCTACTGTGGGCCGTAGCCAACGCCAAAATAATCAAAACACTCTCAAAGTCCCCACACACGCTCCTCTCTACTTCCTGATCTCTCTCCCAAAAACAACCCCTGACCTCTCTGTCTCATCCAATCACAGACAAGTAGTCTCACACACTCCCTGTCATAGGTAGCTGCAATTGACTGACAGTTTCTAAACTTGGGATATGTTCACTGACATTCAGGAAACTCAGTAACTGCCTTAACGTTAACATTTCACCTTGATAACAACAGTATCACCCAGTGATCTACACATAACATGAGTGGTACACAAGCACCCAGTCCGCTACACTACCCCCCCTCCTCAAAGTCCCTCGCCCCCGAGGGGGCAAACAAAGTCTCTCAGGTGGACAGGAGGCCTGCGGTTCCTCCGAGGCCGTGTCTCACCAGGGGAAAGGCCCGGAGCGCGTGCCAGCGCAGGGGCAGGTAACTGGGGCTGGGTGGGGGAATTGGGGAAAAGGGAAAAAAGTTCAGTCTGTGGCGGCCGGTGCAGAACACTCTGCACATCAGAGGGGTTTTGCTGGCGAGTCAGAGCCATGTCCTGCGTCCCTTGTGTCCCAACCTCCTGTCTCTCTGGGGAGGCCACGCCCCGGTAGGGAGCCAGCCTATCACGATGCAGGGCCACTTTCCGTCCTCTGAGTGGCAACCGGACCCTGTACACAACCTCACCCAGCCTCTCCAGGATCTGGCAAGGCCCCACCCACTCACTGTCCAGTTTTGGGCACCTGCCCTTCTTCCTCTGGGGGCTATGCACCCAAACCAACTCTCCCACTTCAAAATGACGGCCTCTGGCCCGCACGCCGTAGTTCCTCTTCTGTCTCACCCCCGCACCAAGCAGCTGACCTCTGGCAAACTCGTGAGCAGACTCCAAACGGTCCTGGAGCCTCCTGGCATAGTCGGGGCCTGGAGGGTCTACAAAGGCGTCAGGGGGTTTGCCCACCATCATCTCTGCTGGGGTCCGGATCTCCCTTCCCAGCATGAGGAGGGCAGGGGAGCAGGAAGTGGAGTCCTGGACAGCAGACCGGTATGCCATCAGCACAAGGGGGATGTGAGTATCCCAGTCCTTTTGGTGTTTAGCCGTCACTATGGCAAGCTGTTGTGCCAGTGTGCGGTTAAATCTCTCAACCAGGCCATCACTCTGAGGGTGGAGGGGTGTGGTGCGGGTCTTGTGGGAGCCCAGCTTCTCACACATGGCTGCAAACACACGGGACTCGAAATTCCTGCCCTGGTCAGTGTGAATTTCTTCAGGGGCCCCAAACCTGCTGAACATTCCCTCCACCAGTGCGTCCACTACGGTCTCTGCCTCCTGGTTTGGCAGGCTGTACGCCTCAGGCCACTTCGTGAAATAGTCCATGGCAGTGAGGATGTAGCGGTTACCCCTCTCTGTGAGAGGAAACGGCCCAAGGACATCAATCCCCACTCTCTCCATGGGGCACCCTGCCGGAAACTGTTGGAGCTGGGCATGAGATCTGTCTGTGGGGCCCTTCCGGGCAGTGCAGCTGTCACAGCGTCGGCAGTAGTCTTCCACATCCCGCCTAAGTTGGCCCCAGTAGAACCCCTGTCGGAGGCGGCGTAGTGTCTTGGTGATCCCAAAGTGGCCAGATCCTGGGGCTCCGTGTACTGCCCGGAGCACCATCTCCCTCAGGGCCCATGGTACCACCACCTGCCACCGCGTCTCTCCTGTAGCTGGTTCTTTCCATCCCCTCTGCAGCACCCCATCACACACACGCAGGTTTACAAACATCGACCAGAGTCCTTTTGTGGCTCGCGACAACATCGCAACCTCTTCCCATGCTGGTCTGTGTTGCATCGCCACCCATGTGAGCACTGGTCTGATGTCAACATCCTCTTCTTGCTTACTTTCCCACTCTGCCACATCCACAGCTGCCAGCCCAATACTGGCTGACGCCTGCTCGGGACCCACAGCTGCACATTGCACATCAGGTTGTTGTAACTTTGCCTCATGAGCCTCCCGTTTCTCACAGTGTTGGCAGCCATCAGTGTCACAGGGGCGGCGGGACAGTGCGTCAGCATTTCCATGTCGTGCCCCTGGTCTGTGGATCACAGTGAAGTCATATGCCTGTAGCTCTTCAATCCAGCGTGCCAGTTGACCTTCTGGTTCTCTGAAAGACATGAGCCACTGCAAGGCTGATCGGTCAGTCCTGACTGTGAAATGGAGGCCCCCAAGGTAATACTTGAAATGCCGTATGGCACTGACCACAGCAAGAAGCTCCCGCCTGGTAACACAGTAGCGACGTTCTGCCTTGTTGAATGTCCTGCTGTGATACGCCACTACTCTCTCACCTTCTGGTGTCACCTGGGCCAGCACAGCACCGGAGCCAACACTGCTGGCGTCTGTGTCGAGGATGAAGGGCAGGGAGGGGTCAGGTGGGGAAAGAATTGGGGCGTCCACTAGGGCTCTCTGTAGTGAAGTGAACGCTGCATGGCACCCTTCTGTCCACAGAAAAACTTCCCCTTTTTGCAGCAGGCGAAATAGTGGTGCAGCTATGCAGGAGAACCCCCTAACGAACCTTCTGTAGTAGGAGGCCAGGCCCAGGAAGCTCTTTAGGTCCTGCACAGAGCTGGGGGTGGGCCAGTCCTTCACAGCTCGTACCTTATCCTCCACGGTGCTGACACCCCCTCCCCCAAGTCTGTGGCCCAGGAATGTGACCTCACGCCTCATGAAACAGCATTTCTGGGGGTGCAGTTTCAAGCCCGCTGCCGCCACCCTCTCCAGCACCCGTCTGAGGGCCATGAGAGCTGACTCGAAGGTCTCCCCGTGAACCAGGATGTCGTCCAAGTACACCACACACTCCTGGCGGGGAATGTCAGCAAGGACCTCATCCATTAGTCTCTCAAATGTGGCGGGGGCATTACAGAGCCCGAAAGGGAGGACCTTGAATTGCCACAAGCCCCCACTGGTGATGAAGGCAGTTTTAGGTCTGGCCTCAGGAGCGAGGGGGACCTGCCAGTACCCGCTGCGCAGGTCCAGAGAGGAGAACCAGGAGGACCCTGACACTGTATCGAGGGCCTCATCAATGCGTGGGAGGGGGTAAGGGTCCTTTTTTGTCACCTTGTTGATGGGTCTGAAATCCACACAGAACCACCAATCCCCCTTCAGCTTTTTGGGGACCATGACAACTGGAGAGGCCCAGGAGCTGGTGGAGGGTTCAATGAGTCCAGCCCATTGCATCTCACACAGGGCTTTATCTGCCGCCGCCTGCTTGGCCAGGGGGAGGCGCCGAGGTCTCATCCTGATGGGCTGCTCATCTCCAGTGTCAATGTTGTGTCGTATGAGATCTGTCTGGCCCACATCATCCTCTGAAAGTGAGAAACAGTCTTTAAACTCCAGCAAGAGTTGCCACAGCAGACCTTGTTCACTAGAAGTCAGTCCATCACAATTTTTCTGCCAAACCTCTTTCACAGCCAAGACTCTCTCTCTGTTGTCAGGTAGAGAGGCAGGGACTGGTTGTGGGTGTAAACCAGTGGCAGACGTGGTGGGAGTCAGGAGGTGCAGCAGTTTTCCGCGGCAGCCGTTGCCTCACCTGCCAGAACTGTAATGGTGTGGGTGGCAGAGCAGCCAGGATGGGGTGGCCTTCTCGACATCTGGATGACATGTCCATCAGGAAAAGTGAGCGTTCCTCTCCCTGTGTTAATGACACAGTCCAATGCCCCGAGAACATCCAGCCCCAGAATACAATCATCTAGAGCCGCCACCCACACCGGGCAGCGAATTGACTTCTTCCCCACGGCCAGAGTCACTAATGCTTCCCCCACCATGGGAGCACGCTCTCCTGTTACTGTCTGTAGTTTCACCATGGTGGGGAAAATGGTTGTTTTATTTCCTATCAAACTAGGTTTCACCAGGGTTGCTGACGAACC
Organism: Pagrus pagrus; assembly: GCF_965226575.1. Taxonomy (NCBI): domain Eukaryota; kingdom Metazoa; phylum Chordata; class Actinopteri; order Spariformes; family Sparidae; genus Pagrus; species Pagrus pagrus. The sequence goes on from NW_028175120.1 coordinate 10,590, forward strand.
TGTGTCCACCAGCGCAGGGCAGCACGTACCCCCAATAGTCACAGGAGTGTACCAGCAATCTCCTACCCAGGTCCGGCCCAGGACTACTAGGCGTTCAAGCTTACCGTCTAAGTCACTTGATGGTTGTAACACCCCCACCTGGCCGGTGCGCTGCGCTACATCCTCCTCTGGAGAAGGTTGGGACACAGTACAGGGGGCCCGCGCCGTCCCGATCACGCGGTCCCCTTCTCGTTTCCCTGGTTCTCACGGTTGCGTGGGCAATGCCGGACCAGATGGCCGGGCTGACCACATCCCCAGCAGACCCTTGACTGTTGCCTGGGCTGTCGCTCCTCCTTCAGAGTGGCAGCTCGCACTAGCTGGGTCAGCTCCCCCACCCAGGCAGGTTCTGTTGCGTTCAATTCAGTCCCACTAGCAGCACTCAACTGTGGTGGTCTGTTGAATGAGGAGTCAGCGTCCAGCATTTCTCTCTCTGTTGCTAACTCCAAAGCCTCCTGTAGAGACCTTGGGTGAGCTAGTAGTGTCTGGACACGCAGGTCAGCTGGTAGCAGAGCTTGAAGATAATGGTCTCGGGCCAGTTCACTCTGGATGGCAGGTGGCATGTGAGCATAGGTGCGGTGAACTAGCCCCTCAATGTCGTTAGCAAGATCCCTTAGCGGCTCCCCAGGGCGTCGCTGACGGCTACACAGTTCAGAGCGCAGCAGGCTAGCTGCTGAGCAGAGCCCAAACCGCCTCTTCAGAGCCCCCACTAAAGCATCATAGTCTCTCCTATCGTCAGGGCTTAGCAGCAGCAGGCTGGACAGAGCGTCACCAGTAAGGCACATTGCCAGCTGGAGGGCTTTCTCTTTAGTAGACCACTCGCCGGCCTGGGCTAACAGTTCAAATTGGGCATGAAATGCTTCCCAGCTAGCTTTGCCATCATACCTGGGGGTTTTCATTGAGGGTGGGAGGGCTCCGCCACGCGGCTCACTGTGTCTGTTCATGTCCGTAATTTCGGCCGCGGCCGTGTCCCCACGGGCGGCGTGTCTGTCGTTGGAGCGGCCAGACGAGCCCAAGCCGGCCTCGGCAGCCATCCTCACCGTCATTTCTCTCACCCGGTCTCTGTGCTCGGCCGCCCTCCAACCCACGGTCGGGCTGTAATGTCCCCGTCCATCGGCGTCCTCCTCCCGCTTGATCCCGGAAAGGTCCCGCGGCAACATGCTTCCCAGATGCAGTCAAAGTCACCGCAGCAGCTAGCCCGATGTCACCCGGTGCAGGCGAATTCTGTTCGTCACTTCTGACACCAAATGTAACGTCCCTAAAATGAGGAGCTTGAGACGTTCAGCTGGGTTTTCTCTCTTCTTTTATTTCCTTTTAACACAGGCTACTGTGGGCCGTAGCCAACGCCAAAATAATCAAAACACTCTCAAAGTCCCCACACACGCTCCTCTCTACTTCCTGATCTCTCTCCCAAAAACAACCCCTGACCTCTCTGTCTCATCCAATCACAGACAAGTAGTCTCACACACTCCCTGTCATAGGTAGCTGCAATTGACTGACAGTTTCTAAACTTGGGATATGTTCACTGACATTCAGGAAACTCAGTAACTGCCTTAACGTTAACATTTCACCTTGATAACAACAGTATCACCCAGTGATCTACACATAACATGAGTGGTACACAAGCACCCAGTCCGCTACAGAAAGTTTTTCTGACGTCGGTCTTATGACCGACCACATTTCGACCGTTATTAGACCGCATCAATTCACGTCGTTTCAACGACATATCAACGGCTCACAGAGCAGGCTACTTCAATCAATGTCATTATTACGTCGTATAGACGACTTTTCAACGTCTCTACGTGACGTCTATCTGACGTCTAATCGATGTCGGTCAGGAAGGTCGATTCGACGTCTAGCAGAGGTGCTGAAATGAAAGTTTTTCTGACGTCGGTCATTTTGACGGCATCAATTCACGTCGTTTCGACAACATAAAAACGGCTCACAGAGCAGGCTACTTCAATTATTACGTCGTATAGACGACTTTTCAACGTCTCTACGTGGCGTCTTTTTGACGTCTAATCAACGTCGGTCAGGCAGGTCGATTCGACGTCTACCAGAGGTGCTGAAATGAAAGTTTTTCTGACGTCGTTTTCATGACCGACGTCATTTCGACGGCTCTTAGGCGGCATCAATTCACGTCGTTTCAACGTCGTTTCGACGGCATATCAACCTTTGTCAAAATACACGTGTAATGTATTGCATTTAAAAATATGTTTACCTAAATCGAGTTTCAACTAGTGCCTACATAACTGGCATTACCACATCCATACATTCTATTACAAGCACAGCTCTTGTGCTGTAGCCTATAGTCTACATGTGCAATTCTCAATGCTCTAATCTGCAACTATTTAAATTAACTTATCAATTTCAGCAAAAAAATCCTTAAAATGCAAAGAGGTCAAAAAGTCCAATAGACAACACCAGCAAATTTCACATTTGCCAACTTAAAATATCACAGGAATGGTGAACCTGGTTAAAACTTTCATAGTAAATAAACTCAGCTGTGATAAAGTTAAAAATACTCGAATAATGTTCACCCATACTGTAAAATACAAGTGGTACATGGACAAATCTCAGGTAAAAAAAAAAAGAAAGAAAAAAAAGACAGCATTCAGGACCAGATGTATGTAACGAGTTATCTATATATTGAATAATTGAATAAAAAACGAACATGTTTATGGGAACAAATGTTTTATTGACTTTCTTTTTATTGCAGTCCTTTGGGGGTCTGCCCCTTGCCCCCGCTTCTTGGTGGGGCATGTTTAAGTTGGTTCTGAATCACACTCTCTATTTCTGCATCTGTGGCCTTTGGACTCCATCTCTTCACAGCAGCTGGAGAGAGGGCATAAGAAAAAAATAAACATTTTTACAGAGCGCCTATTCAGATGTTAAATGCACTTTATAGATGGCAAGAACAAATTGTTTTGGGAGTTGAAAGAGTAATGAAAGGACCACTTCTTAGAGCCACTCAGTAGCCTGAATCTGATGGTTCCTAATAAAGCCAGTAGGCATTAACAGTCTGTGCTATGGTAGCCCAGCTTAGCCCAGGATAGCCACATGCACATGAAGCCCATTCAGTAATTTCAATTATATCAATCTTAGTTTCTTACACTTGATGACATGGAACATCTTTGTGGCTTTAAAAGGCACAACACAGAGATGCAACACTAAGCATAACTTCTCTTTCATGCAGGTGCCTGGCTGTACACACAGGGAGCACAATAGCACATTAGAGGTTTTCTTTTAAAGGACAATTCCATTTCATTTCAAACATGTGCTACAGTTTCGGAATACATTTACTCTAAAAGAATGAATTTGAAGATATTCCTCACTGTTGCTGCTGTTATGCATTAGCACCTCTGTCCAAGCATCATCACAACAGCATAAAACAGTGGCGGACGGCTCTGAGGCTGTATCCAAATATTCATATTCATTCAAGCCCCTCCATTCAAGTGTGTGTGTGTGTGTGTGTGTGTGTGTGTGTGTGTGTGTGTGTGTGTGTGTGTATCTCACCTGGTGTGCGTCTCACAATAAACCTGTGAAGTGAGGTAAATTGGACAAATAGTTATCAAAACAGGCCTATGCGAGGGACAGAGACACACAAATAGATTACTTTTATATGTAGAGAGATAGTGACATTGATTAACCTCTGAAGTCAATAAAAATGTAAAAATTTTAGTACGCCTAAAATAAAAAAAAACTGTAAGGATGAATAACTGCTTGTGGCTTCATCTGAGCATGTCAATGGCATTATGGGGCTGTAGCCACACTATCAGTGAACACTTGTTTCAGATTTGAAGAAGATGGCACAAAGTATGACCATTCTACACCTAAGCTGTGATTGACAGATAACCAGCCACACTGTCAGTCACGTCTCCACAATAAGCTGGCGCCCTCTGCCGTTGCGGTCGTGTAGCGACACCAGACAACTATCAGCATGTGTCAACGGTTAGACCCCGGTTATAAAACGATTTCTGGCCACATATCAATGTCCGTGGACCAGATAGTTTTCGGGAGCTGGTATGGACCGTATGGTCCGTCCCGTTTTTGGTGTATGTCAAGCGACACCTATAGGCCTGGCATATGAACTACAACGTTTTCGGTTGATCCGTCTAGATGCAAATATTCTTGAAACAATGCCGAGGAAGACGGAGAAAAAATAACGTTTTCGCCCGTCTGGACGGCCCCTTAAAGTGTTTTGGTTCTGTAACGATGCTAAACCGATAGTTGCACAGATGTTCGGCTCGGTTTAGCATCGAGCACCTCACGTAGCCTGTGAGCTAACTCAGGGCTAGTTTCACACGGCAGCTAACTCGGCTGCTAGCCGCCGCTCGGTTACGAATAAAAGCAAAAAAAAACCAGCTATCTGTAACAATACACGATGCAGCAACAAAATCAAAACTCTAACATGCAACTGATAAACGTATAATGTCTTACCAAACACGGTTTCATTTTAAATTACAGTACTTTTAGTAACTCAATCATTCTTGACAGTGTTTTTTCAGTTAAATATGTTTTCTTTGAGATCGTATTCCCCCTAATGTTCACATGTCGAAAAAAAGTCGAATTAAAGTCACGTCGTGACGCGACGTCGATTGGACGTCTTCATCTAGACGTAGGTCGAGAAAGCGTTTTCTGGCAGTGTTTATTCAGTTAAACCGCTCTAAAATGCATATTTAATTAGGTCATATTTGCCATGATATTATTTTATGATGTTGAAAAACAGTCGAATTAAAGTCACGACGTGACGCGACGTTGACTGGACGTCTTCATCTAGACGCAGGTCGAGAAAATGTTTGCTGGGTAGCCCTGAGTTAGCTCACAGGCTACGTGAGGTGCTCGATGCTATACCGAGCCGAACATCTGTGCAACTATCGGTTTAGCATCGTTACAGAACCAAAACACTTTAAGGGGCCGTCCAGACGGGCGAAAACGTTATTTTTTCTCCTCGGCATTGTTTCAAGAATATTTGCATCTAGACGGATCAACCAAAAACGCTGTAGTTCATATGCCAGGCCTATAGGTGTCGCTTGACATACACCAAAAACGGGACGGACCATACGGTCCATAACAGCTCCCGAAAACTATCTGGTCCACGGACATTGATATGTGGCCAGAAATCGTCTTATAACCGGGGTCTAACCGTTGATACATGCTGATAGTTGTCTGGTGTCGCTACACGACCGCCACGGCAGAGGGCGCCAGCTTATTGTAGAGACGTGACTGACAGTGTGGCTGGTTATCTGTCAATCACAGCGTAGGTGTAGAATGGTCATACTTTGTGCCATCTTCTTCAAATTTGAAACAAGTGTTCACTGATAGTGTGGCTACAGCCCCATAATGCCATTGACATGCTCAGATGAAGCCACAAGCAGTTATTCATCCTTACAGTTTTTTTTTATTTTAGGCGTACTAAAATTTTTACATTTTTATTGACTTCAGAGGTTAATCAATGTCACTATCTCTCTTCATATAAAAGTAATCTATTTGTGTGTCTCTGTCCCTCGCATAGACCTGTTTTGATAACTATTTGTCCAATTTACCTCACTTCACAGGTTTATTGTGAGACGCACACCAGGTGAGATACACACACACACACACACGCACACACACACACACACACACACACACACACACACACACACACTTGAATGGGGGGGCTTGAATGAATATGAATATTTGGATACAGCCTCAGAGCCGTCCGCCACTGTTTTATGCTGTTGTGATGATGCTTGGACAGAGGTGCTAATGCATAACAGCAGCAACAGTGAGGAATATCTTCAAATTCATTCTTTTAGAGTAAATGTATTCCGAAACTGTAGCACATGTTTGAAATGAAATGGAATTGTCCTTTAAAAGAAAACCTCTAATGCTCTATTGTGCTCCCTGTGTGAACAGCCAGGCACCTGCATGAAAGAGAAGTTATGCTTAGTGTTGCATCTCTGTGTTGTGCCTTTTAAAGCCACAAAGATGTTCCATGTCATCAAGTGTAAGAAACTAAGATTGATATAATTGAAATTACTGAATGGGCTTCATGTGCATGTGGCTATCCTGGGCTAAGCTGGGCTACCATAGCACAGACTGTTAATGCCTACTGGCTTTATTAGGAACCATCAGATTCAGGCTACTGAGTGGCTCTAAGAAGTGGTTCTTTCATTACTCTTTCAACTCCCAAAACAATTTGTTCTTGCCATCTATAAGTGCATTTAACTTCTGAATAGGCGCTCTGTAAAATTTTTTATTTTTTTCTTATGCCCTCTCTCCAGCTGCTGTGAAGAGATGGAGTCCAAAGGCCACAGATGCAGAAATAGAGAGTGTGATTCAGAACCAACTTAAACATGCCCCACCAAGAAGCGGGGGCAAGGGGCAGACCCCCACAGGACTGCAATAAAAAGAAAGTCAATAAAACATTTGTTCCAATAAACATGTTCGTTTTTTATTCAATTATTCAATATATAGATAACTCGTTACATATATCTGGTCCTGAATGCTGTCTTTTTTTTCTTTCTTTTTTTTTTTACCTGAGATTTGTCCATGTACTACTTGTATTTTACAGTATGGGTGAACATTATTCGAGTATTTTTAACTTTATCACAGCTGAGTTTATTTACTATGAAAGTTTTAACCAGGTTCACCATTCCTGTGATATTTTAAGTTGGCAAATGTGAAATTTGCTGGTGTTGTCTATTGGACTTTTTGACCTCTTTGCATTTTAAGGATTTTTTTTGCTGAAATTGATAAGTTAATTTAAATAGTTGCAGATTAGAGCATTGAGAATTGCACATGTAGACTATAGGCTACAGCACAAGAGCTGTGCTTGTAATAGAATGTATGGATGTGGTAATGCCAGTTATGTAGGCACTAGTTGAAACTCGATTTAGGTAAACATATTTTTAAATGCAATACATTACATGTGTATTTTGACAAAGGTTGATATGCCATTGAAACGACGTGAATTGATGCCGCCTAAGAGCCGTCGAAATGACGTCGGTCATGAAAACGACGTCAGAAAAACTTTAATTTCAGCACCTCTGCTAGACGTCGAATCGACCTGCTTGACCGACGTTGATTAGACGTCAAATAGACGCCACGTAGAGACGTTGAAAAGTCGTCTATACGACGTAATAATTGAAGTAGCCTGCTCTGTGAGCCGTTTTTATGTCGTCGAAACGACGTGAATTGATGCCGTCAAAATGACCGACGTCAGAAAAACTTTAATTTCAGCACCTCTGCTAGACGTCGAATCGACCTGCCTGACCGATGTTGATTAGACGTCAAATAGACGTCAAAATGTTTGCTGGGTAGTGTCTATAATACAGCAATATTTTTGTGGACATTATCAAACGGAAGAACTTTTATTTTGAAAAGCACAGGGCAAGGAAGCACATTAGCCAGTCAGAGGACCCTTTGGCTGCATGTAACTGTTAGCATAGTTTCTATTTTAGTTGGATACTGAATGACAAAATCACAGGTATGCCATTCCACATCGTATTGATGCCTATAATGTCTTTCTACAGATGGCGTTGGGGAACTCGCCTTGAGGCAGCTGCCAGCCTTGCTTCCACCAACGGCTTACAAAGTTGGCCGTGGCCGTGGTGTAAAAGTGGTTCGCCACAGCATTGAGGAATGCAGCTTGGCCTTCATCAACCATAAGCCTGTAAGTCCTCCAGCACATCTAAAGGGAAACTTTATTCATTTCATTAACATATCTGGGCTCAAGAACGTGTGCACGCACACATGCATATCCAGGTTTGTTTTACTATACTTGTGGGGACAGGCAAATGGTAAATGGTCTGCATTTCTATAGCCAGGGTTCCCACGGTCATGGAAAACCTGGAAAAGTCATGGAATTTTAAAAACTAATTTTCCAGGCCTGGAAAAGTCATGGAATTAGTAAAATTCCTTAAAGTTTTGGAAAAGTTATGGAATTTTGTTGTGTGAAATTAAATTAATTGTTACAGTGGATAACTTCCCATGTAATGTAACATTACGGCAGGAACGGTAGGATTTGCCATTAGCGGTTTGTAACAATAGTATATCTCTGCAGACCCAGAGGCTGCAGATTCCCACAAGAGAGTTAAATGTGGCATATATGTTGATCTTGCCAATTCTGTCTACGTAGCATGTAACATCGGTAGGCCAATCTATATCAGTGTAGCAACATATCGATGCAATACGTCTGCCATCAACGTTACATTAATTCTGTCAATAGGGCATAACTCCGTCCATGTAGCTTAGCGCCGTCAGTTCATAGAAAAACATTAAGCTTGTTGATTGGACAGTTGAAGCCTGAAGCCTAAAGCCTCTCTTCCTGTCTTTATCAAAAAATACACTTTTCCATGGATTAAAGTTCTCCGTCGCTATGACGGATTTCCATCATTCAGACTTCACAGAGGTGACTTGTGAGATCAATGTAGATCGGAGGAACTGTTGGCTGATGTTTATTGACAGGTTGTCACACTCTACAGCCAATTGTATCGTTAATGGCGTGTGCGCGCCTGACCAATGACAGTGCAGTGACCCACACAGGGCGGGATCTGAACACGGAGCGGCGCTAAAGTTTAGCTGCTTAGCTAGCAAGGACTCGTCGCGCTGCTACGTTATCAGCTGAGTTTAGTCAGCACGTGAGAACTCGTCTGACACAGAGAGTCTCCTGTTGTGTGCTACATGTGTGAAATAACAACTATAGTCTGGACTTTGTCTGCAGTGTATCTGTGTAAATGGCTTCATTCAGCGTCTCTCCCTCCCCTCTGGCACCGTGAGTTACCATGGTTACAGGAACACCCTGAAACTTTATAATGATGATCAATAAGAAGTTTTTGGTTAGTTTGACTGTACAGAATCATGAATGTTGCCTGATTGTAGCTCAATGCTTAAATCTTGTATTATAACATATAGAACAAAGCCTCAGAGCTTCTTTGATTATTAACAGTATGCTAGTGATGACAGAAAGATAACTCGCCATCAGACTGACAAGGCTGCAAAAGTTGCTGCTTGTATGATGTATTTAAACGATAAGAGGCTCACTTTAAACAATATTATTAATAATAATTAATGATGATGATGAGAAGAAGCAGTAGAAAAATAGCGTACTGAAAAGTTCTGTAGATGGTTGATTATTTGAAAGAGTAAAACTTGAGAGAAGCTTGGCAAAACAAAGGGCACAGATTGATTTCATAGATTGAAAATTACATTGAAAAGACAAAAAACATTTTAAGTGTGAATAGAACAGCTGTTCAGATCATCCTCCTGTAAAACACTGTTGGTCAAATATTTAAACTTGATGTCTGCATTAGAGAATATGGTGTGGGGTGAGGCTGTAAATCTTATCTTATTTTTTTAGCACGTGTCAAGTAACGTGCCCTGTTACATGTTTCACAAATTACAAATTGGGAATATGACTTGGCTGCAGCTCGAAAAAAAACATTTCAGTCAAAAGATTTTTTCTTTGCTTTAATCCATGCTTTTCATACTTAATTGACCTTTGAATAGTGTAACAGTAGTTCAGTACAAACATCTGAATTTAATATGGAAAATGTATTTCATGACACAAGAAGCTTATGTGTCTGATTGTACTGTAAACCTGAAGATCTTTTGAAGAGATGAGGCTATGTGTTTTAACTATGCAAGCAATCTCAGCGCACATGTGGAGGGCAGGAGTAGTTACTTGAAACCATATCAACATAAACATAATTAGCCTCTGCTTTTTATATTTTATGTACAATATTTATCATGTTAAATGTCAAAAAGTATTTTAAGTGAATACGAACATAACCAACTATTAGAGATTGAGAAAGGTTTACTGTTTAGTTTTCATACAATAATTAACAGTTGGAGTAAAGTATACTATACAGTTCTGTTCGTGTACTTATATAGGTTGTGAATGGTCATGGAAATGTTATTATGGGTCCTTGAAAAGTTTTGAAATGTTGTCCATGAAAATGTGTGGGAACCCTGTATAGCGCTTTTCCAGTCCTCTTGGACAGCTCAAAGTGCTTTACAACACATGCCACATTCACACACACATTCATACAATGATGCCGGAGGCTGCTATGCAAGGCACCAGCTGCTCATCAGGAGCAATTTGGGGTTTAGTATCTTGCTCAAGGATACTTTGACATGTAACTCGGGGGAGCTGGGATTTGAACCAGTGACCTTCCGATCACTAGACGACTCGCTCTACCTCCTGAGCTACAGCCGCCCCTACAGGCATCAAAAATAGCTTGACAATAGTCGGAAAATAGCCGATCTACAAGTTTACAACGCGTTGGTCACTATCAAAGCATAATGGGCTTCTAGAACACCTCAGCAGTACCACAGGCTGATCAGTTCCGTACCACACCCAGTGATGCAGTAATTTTTTCTAAAACAGGCCTCAACAAAGTATTGAGTGCAAAAATGAACATATTTATCAGAAGGTTGACACTTTTGTATTTTAACCCATTTGGACCTGATTCTATGAGGTTGACTCTAAAGAAGTCTTCTAAATCTACAAAGCATTTGCGGCCCACCTATCTGACCACCTAACCTGGCCTGACCTAACCTGGCTGCCTATCGGCCAGATAGGATGGTCAGATAGGTGGGCCGCACGCATTTTCAGAGCATGTTTATTATAATGATAAATCATCAATCGATTTGTGGCTTCTTAGGTCAGTTCAGGTCTGAATCCTTTTTTAAATTGTTTTCTGTAATGTGAGCTATATGCCATAACCATCCAGACTTAAACAAAAAAGGTTTGGAATATTTCGTGATGTGCAATGAAAGGTAGACTATTAAAGTTCAACTTTTTGAATTAGAGATGCACTGAATCTTTTCCAAATTGTAAACCTAACTAGACTTTATCATAAAACAATCATTTCTCTAGTGAGGACCAGGAAAAAGGTCCTCACAATGCCTATTTTTTAATTCTACTATACAAGTTGGTAGACATTTGTTCCTTACTCACTCACACTCTCTCACTTGCTCTCTTGCATTCTTTCTTTGTTTCTTTTTTAGCCTGGAACAAACATGGTGGAGTACCTCCATGATGCCAAGGCATCCAGACCATACCCCTACATCCTAACACTGGGAAATAACAATCATAATACATCTCAGGCCTTTGTCATTGTTGCTGGACAGGCTTTGGAATACGACGCACTGCTTCAGGCCATCGATGTCAGCTTCAAGGCATTCTTTATCTTCGATATTAAATACCCGAAGCAGTGTGAACATGTGTGGGAATTCATACAGAACGTAGTCTATGAAATGCCAGGAGGGGAGTCCAAACTAGTAAAGTTTCTTGAAACTAGAATACTTGCTTGCAAGTAGAGCTAATGGCGTCAAGGACAGCTTTTTTCTAGCTTTTATTTGAAGAATGTACTATAGGCCTGTTGACTGTTAGTCAATGTGAGAACAATTTAACTATTGTGGATATTTTCTATTAATACATTTTTTCAAAGATTCCAATATTGTTTTAAGTGTTTCAGGCCATCGATGTCAGCTTCAAGGCATTTTTTTCCTTCGATATTAAATACCCGAAGCAGTGTGAACATGTGTGGAATTCAAACAGAGCATAGTCTATGAAATTCCAGGAGGGGAGTCCAAACTAGTAAAGTTTCTTGAAACTAGAATACTTGCATGCAAGTAGAGCTAATGGCATCAAGGGCAGCTTTTTTCTAGCTTTTACTTGAAAAATGTACTATAGGCATGTTGACTGTTGACTGTCAATGTGAGAACAATTTAACTATTGTGGATATTTTCTATTAATACATTTTTTCAAAGATTCCAATATTGTTTTAAGTGTTTATTGCATAATATAAGCTTTGCATGACCAAATCTAGCTATGGGTAGTCTATCGCAATTTATTTTCTTATAGATTGTACTGTAATGTGTTAGAATTAATCTGGCATATTGGTTAATTTGACCCAGCATTTGGATAGATTACTGAACAAATGTGTAGTTGAATGAACCCAGAATTGTAGTTAATTTGACCCAGCATTTGGGTAGAGTATATGACACATATATGTAGTTGAAACAACCCAGAATTGTAATTAATTTGACCCAGCATTTGGGTAGAGTATATACAAATATGTGTGGTTGAATTTACCCAGATTTGCAGTTAATTTGACCCAGCATTTGGGTAGAATATTTAACTCATCTGTTGGGTTAAAATGGACCAACCCATCTTGCAGGGTCAAATTAACTACTGCTGGGCTGGTGCAATATTGACCCAGCGGTTGGGTTATAAAACAACCCAAATTGGGTTATTTTTAACCCATCATTTTTCTGTTTTGTGCTAACAGCATGCAGACCGCAGGATGGAAATGACAGGACTTCATACATCCTGAAAGGGTTTATTTCTCCATAACAACAGACTAACTCTACATTACCCGCTCATTACACGGCATAGGAGTGAAATAATTAATTTGAAACATAATGTTCATCAAAATAAAAAAAAAATTTTTAAAAAATTTTATCGATTTATAAATTGCACCATTTAACGTTAGTGCACCTGCAAGTCCAGTCTCTTCTCTTCTTTGCTTTTAACGAAGCCTTTGAATATCAATCAGTGGATCGATTGATTAACATGTTACGATGTGTGTATTTGTCTTTTGTCATAACCAAGAGATTGCAGGTTTACGGGGGCGCGTTTGTGTCGCGGACTCTGTGCCACCGAGAGGAGAGCTGTGACACCGGGTCAGAGGCTCTGATTGCAGGTTTGGTTTTCAGCCACAGTGTGGAAGGAGCCTCCACTCTCCTTGCAACAAGGTTATAAGTCATTTATCAAACAACAATGCACGATGTGTTTGTTTCTGTTTTGACGAAGGTACTTCCTACAGATGCTCGTTCACATGACTGCGTTTCACCAATCAAATGTAGCCGCTAGCGACGTTGGACTCCGTTTCACCACTCAGACAGAGTACTACAACAGCATTCATTTTTTATACATAGCCTGTCACGTCTTTCAACAGTCAGCCTAAATAAAAACAGATACCGATAGCCTATGAAACTTAGGATAAATAAATGTTATTCATTCAACTTACCTCCTCCTGGACTTTGATGCCCATCCACCAAAACACCTTTGTGTTTGGTAGCGGGGTCCGTTAGCAGCTCCACTGCCACTAGGCCTACTTGAACCAGCCCGAAAGGCTCCACTGCTGCTACTAGATCCTGGCCGAAAAAGACGCTTTAATTCCTCGTCAACGGCTGGTGGTTGGGATGTTGCTGATGAAACTCTCTGTGTCTCCGACATTGTTGTTAGCAGTTGTCTGTCATTTAATATGTTATTTAGGAGGTCAACTGTTTGCTTGAGACCATGGTTGAGACCATGGTTGAGACCCTCTCTGTCGGTCATTTGCTTTCACCTGAATCCTCATCATATCACTATACTCATACACACACACACACACACTACTATACTGTCTTACACACACTATTATAGTCATACACACACACTATTATACTCATACGCACACTATTATAGTCATACGCACACACTATTATACTCTTACACACACTACTATACTCATATGCACACACTAGTATACTCATACACACTACTATACTCATGCACACACTAGTATACTCATACACAGTATAGTGGTGTGTGTGCTTGAGTATACTAGTGTGCGTAAGAGAGTATACTAGTGTGTGCGTATGAGTATACTGGTGTGTGTAAGAGAGTATAGTGGTGTGTGCGCGTGTGTATGAGTATAGTGGTGTGTGTGAGAGCAAATATGAATAATTTCCTAAACGGCCTGTCATATATTTCTACTGTGATCTATATCTCTACTGTGTATTTCTACTGTGATGTGTATTTCTAGTGTATTTCGACTGTGTGTTATGTATTTCTAGTGTATTTGTACTGTGTGCTGTGTATTTTGATTGTGTATTTCTATTGTGATGTGTATTTCTACTGTGATTTGTATTTCTACTGTGTATTTCTATTGTGTATTTCTATTGTGATGTGTATTTGTGTATTTCTATTGTGATGTGTCTTTATGCGCATGCGCCGCAGTGTATGCAGCCTGTTCCAGTCGCTCCTGCTAACTTTAACTTTGTGTTCAACTTTCTCCTTTTTTCTTTATCTTACTTGTTCTGTTGAACAATGGGGGAATAAGATGGACGAACTCTCAGCGCTAACCCGGAATCATCAGGAATACCGGGAATGTAGTCTGATGATTTTCTCGGAGTCATGGCTATACACGGATGTTCATGACCACAATGTTTCCATGGAGGGTTTCCACACTGTCTGGGCTGACAGGGACTGCACTATGAGCGGTAAGCGCAAATGGATGGGGGGCTTGCTGTTTATGTGAACAACAGGTGGTGCAATCCTGGTCACATCACTATCAAAGACCCCATCTGCAGCCCGGATATTGAACTGTTAGCTGTGGGTCTCCGTCCCTACTATGTAGGCTACCCGGTGAATTCTCACATGCTATTGTCGTGGCTTCAGACCCCCCCCAACTTCTTGAGCACCTCACACCCATCCCCCCACTCCTCACACCTCCTCTGGCTCCCATGCTACCTGGCCTCCTCTCATTATGGACTCCAACTCTCCCCCTCCTCGACCTGCACTGTTTACACCGCTTCATGTCAGGAGACAGCTGAGCAAACTCCCCACCGGTAAGGCTGCAGGCCCTGACGGTGTCAGCCCACGGGTTCTCAGAGCCTGCGCCGAACAGCTCTGTGGAGTGCTTTATCGTGTCTTCAACATGAGCCTTAGCCTCTAGAAGGTCCCTGTGATATGGAAGACGTCCTGCCTCGTTCCAGTGCCAAAGACGCCGCAGCCCAGTGGTTTCTCGGACTACCGACCGGTGGTACTGACGTCACATATCATGAAGACCCTTGAGAGACTCGTCCTGGAGCAGCTCAGGCCTATGGTCAGGCCGCACCTGGATCCCCTCCAGTTCGCCTACCAGCCCCGGATTGGAGTCGAGGATGCCATTATCTTCCTGCTGAACCGTGTCTACGCCCACCTGGACAAGCCGGGGAGCACTGTGAGGGTCACGTTCTTTGACTTCTCCAGTGCTTTCAATACCATCAGGCCTGCTCTACTGGGTGACAAGCTGACGGCGATGCTGGTGGATCCCCCCCGTGTCCTGGATTGTGGATTACCTCACTGGCCGACCACAGTACGTGCGCTTGCGGCACTGTGTGTCAGATGCTGTGGTCACCAACACCGGGGCCCCACAAGGGACTGTCCTCTCTCCTTTCCTCTTCACCCTTTACACCACGGACTTCAGCTACCAGACAGAGTCGTGCCATCTTCAGAAGTTTTCTGATGACTCTGCTGTTGTTGGATGTACCAGCAAGGCTGAATACAGGACTGTGGTGGACAACTTTGTCACATGGTGTGAGCTGAACCACCTGCAGCTCAACACAACAAAGACTAAAGAGCTGGTGGTGGATCTGAGGAGAACCAGGAAACCAGTGACCCCAGTTTCCATCCTGGGGCTTATGCCACATTATTGTGGACATTGTTGAACACTACAAATATCTGGGGGTGTTCATAGACAATAAACTGGACTGGACTAAGAACACTGATGCCCTTTTCAAGAAGGGACAGAGCCGCCTATATTTTCTGAGGAGGCTCGCTCCTTTAACATCTGCCGGACTATGCTGAGGATGTTCTATGAGTCTGTGGTGGCCAGTGCTATTCTGTTTGCTGTTGTGTGCTGGGGCAGCAGGCTGAGAATAACAGACGCCAGCAGACTCAACAAGCTGATCAGGAAGGCCAGTGACGTTGTGGGAGCATCTTCAGCGAGAGACTAATTGCTCCAAAGTGCACCACTGAGCGCCACAGGAAGTCATTCCTACCTGTGGCCATTAAACTTTACAACTCCTCCCTCTGATCAGACTCAAATGGCTATGTATATATATATATATATATATATATATATATAAATATATTTATATATGTATATATATGTGTATCTATGTATATTTCACATATGCCATATTTTTTATTGCACTGTATATATGTACATACTTGGAGTGGTCATTGTACACTTGAGATTGAGATTGTCTACTATATTTTTCTATTTTATTTTATTTTATTTGTTGTCTACTTTACTATTGCATTTATATCTATCTCTTGTTCCATTCATGCTGTATTTTATCTCTGCTTTGCATGGAGCATCTGGAACTACAACAATTTCCCCCCAGGGATTAATAAAGTATTCTGATTCTGATTTCTACTGTGATTTGTATTTCTACTGTGTATTTCTATTGTAATGTGTATTTCTACTGAGATGTGTATTTCTACTGTGTATTTCTATCGTCTGCTCTTTATTTCTACTGTGTATTTTGACTGTGTGCTATGTGTTTCTTTTGTTTTTGCACTGTGTGCTGTGTATTTCTACTGTGATGTGTATTTGAACTGTGATGTGTATTTCTACTGTGTATTTCTATTGTGATGTGTATTGCTACTGTGTATTTATCTTGTCTGCTCTGTATTTCTACTGTGTATTTCCACTGTGTGCTATGTATTTCTAGTGTATTTGTACTGTGTGCTGTGTATTTCTACTGTGTATATCTACTGTGATGTGTATTTCTATTGTGATGTGTATTTCTACTGTGTATTTCTATTGTCTGCTCTGTATTTCTAAAGTGTATTTTGACTTTGTGCTGTGTATTTCTACTGTGTATTTCTACTGTGATCTATATCTACTGTATATTTCTACTGTGATGTGTATTTCTAGTGTATTTCTACTGTGTGCTCTGTATTTCTACTGTGTATTTCCACTGTGTGCTATGTATTTCTAGTGTATTTGCACTGTGTGCTGTGTATTTCTACTGTGTATTTCTACTGTGATGTGTATTTCCATTGTGATGTGTATTTCTAGTGTATTTGCGCTGTGTGTTGTGTAATTCTACTGTTTATTTCTATTGTCTGCTCTGTATTTATACTGTGAAGTGTATTTCCACTGTGTATTTCTATTGTCTGCTCTGTATTTCTAAAGTGTATTTTGACTCTGTGTATTTCTACTGTGTATTTCTATTGTGATGTGTATTTCTACTGTGTATTTATATTGTTGGCTCTGTATTTCTACTGTGTATTCCTATTGTTGGCTCTGTATTTCTACTGTGTATTTCTATTGTCATGTGTATTTCTACTGTGTATTTCTATTGTTGGCTCTGTATTTCTACTGTGTATTTCTCTTTACTTCTCTGTATTTCTACTGTGTATTTCGACTGTGTGCTATGCATTTCTAGTGTATTCATACTGTGTGCTGTGTATTTCTACTGTGTATTTCTACTGTGTATTTCGATTGTGATGTGTATTTCTACTCTGTATTTCGACTGTGTGCTATGTATGTCTAGTGTATTTTGACTGTTCTATGTATTTCTAGTGTATTTGTACTGTGTGTTGTGTATTTCTACTGTGTATTTCTATTGTGATGTTTATTTCTATTGTGAAGTGTATTTCTACTGTGTATTTCTATTGTGATGTGTATTTCTACTGTGATTTGTATTTCTACTGTGTATTCCTATTGTGATGTGTATTTCTACTGAGATGTGTATTTCTACTGTGTATTTCTATTGTCTGCTCTTTATTTCTACTGTGCACAATAGACATACACAGTAGAAATACACATCACAGTAGAAATACACAGTAGAAATACACAGCACACAGTACAAATACACTAGAAATACATAGCACACAGTCGAAATACACAGTAGAAATACAGAGCCAACAATATAAATGCACAGTAGAAATACACAGCACAGAGTCAAAATACACTTTAGAAATACAGAGCAGACAACAGATATACACAGTGGAAATACACATTACAGTATAAATACAGAGCAGACAACAGATATACACAGTGGAAATACACATCACAGTATAAATACAGAGCAGACAATAGAAATACACAGTAGAAATACACAGCACACAGTACAAATACACTAGAAATACATAGCACACAGTCGAAATACACAGTAGAAATACACATCACAGTAGAAATCCATTGTAGAAATACACAGTAGAAATAAACATCACACAGTGGAAATATACAGTAGAAATACACATCACAATAGAAATACACAGTAGAAATACATAGCACACAGTCGAAATACACAGTAGAAATACACATCACAGTAGAAACACACATCACAATAGAAATACACATCACAATAGAAATACACAGTAGAAATAGACATCACAATAGAAATACACATCACAATAGAAACACACATTAGAAATACACGGCAAACAGTACAGATACACAATAAATACATAGCAAAGAGTCGAAATACACTGTAAAAAAACACATCACAATAGAAATACACAGTAGTAATACACATCACAATAGAAATACACAGTAGAAATACACATCACAATAGAAATACAGAGCCAACAATAGAAATACACAGTAGAAATACACATCACAATAGAAATACACAGTAGAAATAAACAGCACAATGGAAATACACATCACAGTAGAAATACATTGTAGAAATACACATTACACAGTAGAAATACACACTAGCTGTGCATAGCACACAGTGGAAATATACAGTAGAAATACACATCACAATAGAAATACACAGTCAAAATACACAGCACACAGTACAAATACACTAGAAATACATAGCACACAGTAGAAATAGACATCACAATAGAAATACACATCACAATAGAAACACACATTAGAAATACACGGCAAACAGTACAGGTACACAATAAATACATAGCAAACAGTCGAAATACACTGTAGAAAAACACATCACAATAGAAATACACAGTAGAAATACACTGCACACAGTACAAATACACTAGAAATACATAGCACACAGTCGAAATGCACAGTAGAAATACAGAGCAGACAAGAGAAATACACAGTAGAAATACAGAGCAGACAAGAGAAATACACAGTAGAAATACAGAGCCAACAATAGAACTACACAGTAGAAATACACATCACAATAGAAATACAGAGCCAACAATAGAAATACGCAGTAGAAATACACAGCACACAGTACAAATACACTAGAAATACATAGCACACAGTCGAAATACACAGTAGAAATACACATCACAGTAGAAATCCATTGTAGAAATACACAGTGGAAATAAACATCACACAGTGGAAATATACAGTAGAAATACACATCACAATAGAAATACACAGTAGAAATACATAGCACACAGTCGAAATACACAGTAGAAATACACATCACAGTAGAAACACACATCACAATAGAAATACACATCACAATAGAAATACACAGTAGAAATATACAGTAGAAATACACATCACAGTAGAAATAGACATCACAATAGAAATACACATCACAATAGAAACACACATTAGAAATACACGGCAAACAGTACAGATACACAATAAATACATAGCAAAGAGTCGAAATACACTGTAAAAAAACACATCACAATAGAAATACACAGTAGTAATACACATCACAATAGAAATACACAGTAGAAATACACATCACAATAGAAATACAGAGCCAACAATAGAAATACACAGTAGAAATACACATCACAATAGAAATACACAGTAGAAATAAACAGCACAATGGAAATACACATCACAGTAGAAATACAGTGTAGAAATACACATTACACAGTAGAAATACACACTAGCTGTGCATAGCACACAGTGGAAATATACAGTAGAAATACACATCACAATAGAAATACACAGTCAAAATACACAGCACACAGTACAAATACACTAGAAATACATAGCACACAGTAGAAATAGACATCACAATAGAAATACACATCACAATAGAAACACACATTAGAAATACACGGCAAACAGTACAGGTACACAATAAATACATAGCAAACAGTCGAAATACACTGTAGAAAAACACATCACAATAGAAATACACAGTAGAAATACACTGCACACAGTACAAATACACTAGAAATACATAGCACACAGTCGAAATGCACAGTAGAAATACAGAGCAGACAAGAGAAATACACAGTAGAAATACAGAGCAGACAAGAGAAATACACAGTGGAAATACAGAGCCAACAATAGAACTACACAGTAGAAATACACATCACAATAGAAATACAGAGCCAACAATAGAAATACGCAGTAGAAATACACATCACAATAGAAATACACAGTAGAAATAAATAGCACACAGTGCAAATACACTAGAAATACATAGCACACAGTTGAAATACACAGTAGAAATACACATCACAATGGAAATACACATCACAGTAGAAATACATTGTAGAAATACACAATAGCTGTGCATAGCACACAGCAGAAAAAAACAGTAGAAATACACAGTAGGAATAAACATCACACAGTGGAAATATACAGTAGAAATACATATCACAATAGAAATACACAGTAGAAATACACAGCACACAGTACAAATACACTAGAAACACATAGCACACAGTCGAAATACACAGTATAAATACACATCACAGTAGAAATACACAACAATAGAAATACACAGTAGAAATATACAGTAGAAATACACAGTAGAAATACACATCACAATAGAAACACACATTAGAAATACACGGCACACAATACAGATACACAAGAAATACATAGCAAACAGTCGAAATACACAGTAGAAAAACACATCACAATAGAAATACACAGCAGAAATACACCGCACACAGTACAAATACACTAGAAATACATAGCACACAGTCGAAATACACAGTAGAAATACAGAGCAGACAAGAGAAATACACAGTAGAAATACAGAGCCAACAATAGAAATACACAGTAGAAATACACATCACAATAGAAATACACAGTAGAAATAAACAGCACACAGTGCAAATACACTAGAAATACATAGCACACAATCGAAATACACAGTAGAAATACACATCAAAATGGAAATACACATCACAGTAGAAATACATTGTAGAAATACACATTACACAGTAGAAATACACAATAGCTGTGCATAGCACACAGCAGAAAAACACAGTAGAAATACACAGTGGAAATAAACATCACACAGTGGAAATATACAGTAGAAATACACAGCACACAGTCGGAATACACAGTAGAAATACACAGTAGCAATACAGAGCACAAAGTAGAAATACACAGAAATACAGAGCACAAAGTAGAAATACACATAAAACAGTAGAAATACACACAACACTGTGGAAATACACAGTAGAAAACCCAGCACACAGTAGAAAAAGATAGTAAATTCAAAGCATACAATAGAAATACACAGTAGAAATACACATCACAGTAGATATACACAAAAGAAATACTGCACAGTGCAAAAAGACGCTTCTCTCACTCTGAAACGCTCTAAATTGACATGAGTAAGTTTCCACCATAAATGAATTAAAGGACACGTGAAACCATCCTTGCCTTAAAATAGATCCAAATTTAGCATGTCCAGGCTAGGAAACTTGTTTGAAAAACCTTTATTCATTGAAATACAACATAGTCTACTTCACAGTTCAAAAACACACGTCTCTCGCTCTGAAATGCTCAAAGTTGACAGAAGTGAGTTTTCACCATAATTGCCATGATATTTATCCAAATTCAACTATTCCTGACAAAGAAAAATCCTTGAAAACGGTCCCTGTATGGTCCATGTCAGGCCCGTGCAGAGACCTTTGGAGGGGCAGATGCTCAAGAAAAAAAAAGGCATAAAAACTATATATATATATATATATATATACATATTAGCAGTAATCATCATGATGATGAGAAAAGAAAAGACATTAACTTACAGTAAGGTACTACCTATGCTGAGGATGAATTTACTTGCTGAGGGAGCTACTCTATCAGGTGAGCTATAGGCCTACATCAGCCATAATGCTGCGTCGTGTCTACCGTTTTAAGAGTTGTCTGCGGTAAAAAAGCTGGCCCCAACCGACTTTTAGCTTTATCACATCAGCTGTGGAGGACTAAACGTGACTTAAGTATAAATAAATAAATAAATGCATGAAGAAATGTATACATAAATGTTGAAATAAATACATAAATAAATAAATGCAGGAATAAATAAATATATGCATAAATAAATAAATGAATAAATAAATAAATAAATGCTGAAATAAATGAATAAATAAATAAATAAATGCTGAAATAAATGTATCAATAAATAAATAAATAAAAGAATAAATAAATAAATGCTTTATATTTATTTCTACATATCTGTACACCTACATTTATTTATTTCTGTATTTCTGTGTCCATATGTTAATGAGGTAGGAGGTCCTAACCTCAGTCAGCAGCATGATTGGTTACAGGAGTGTGCTCGATGCGGGTCGACTACTTCTGCCTTACTAGCAGCGCTGATGTTGTTGGCTACCAGCCCGCCCGCTCAGCTAACCCTTAGCTGCAGTTCTGATTTAGTTATGGCAGTTTTTGTACGAGCAATTGCGAATGAATTGCGATCATTAGCGAACCATGCAACCAACGACTATGTTCAGTTTCGTCTGGATAGATTGATGGATGACTTGGCTCAGCTCAACGCCGGTATGGATGTGCAAACTGAGCTATCAGTGTTAGACGGTCTGGAAGAAGTCGCCCGCCAACTTTACATCCTGTCAGAGACAGAGGAAGGGACCCTTGGACGTCCGTCGTACAATATACCCCCCACTTTAATCGAAGCACACCTTCTCTGGGGGCACACCGCTAAGGAAATAGCACAGGTGTTCGGAGTGTGCGAGAGAACAATTCGTCGGAGGATGGCACAGTACGGAATAAGGTACTCCGGATTGTCTTTTTGTCTGGTTTCCCGTTTAGCTTCTTTTAAAGGTGGCAATATATGTGTGCAAATTCACAGAGATATTTAACTAGCTAGTGTTTATTGATGGTAAAGTTGCTCACCTTATCTCCAAATACCACTGGGAAATATACTGTGTTTATCTTATATAGTCTAACATTAGGTGCCAGTTGAGCATAAAATGCGTGTTAGTCTAAGCTTTTAGTATAAATTGTTCATGATATTGTAGCGTCCCTAAATGAGAAGCTACGACACGTTCAGATGGGTTTTCTTTTCCTTTATTTATCACTTGAACACAGGCTACTGTGGGCCGTAGCCAACGCCAAAACAATAAAACTCGCTGCCTCAAAAGTGCACATACACGCTAACATCGCTCCTTCCTGCATTCACCCGCAGACCTCTCAAACAACCCTGACCTCTCTCACTCTCAGCCAATCACAGACAAGCTATCTCACACACTCCCTGTCATAGGTAGCTGAAAATGACTGACAGGCTTCACAGTTTCTAAACGTGGAACACGTTCACTGACATTAAGGAAAACTCAGTAACTGCCTCAACAAACCTTGGTTTAACACACAGTATCACACAGTGACCTACACATCACTTTATCAACCCAGTCCGTTACAGTATTATAGAACATTTATCCCTACAATAATGTCTCCTTGCACTGCTCTGTAATCTGAGTTTAAGTTAACTAAAAATTAACTAACGTTACTGATATTAATTTACATTAATATGCACTGGGAGTCGGTCTAACAATACTTGATGATATAGGCCTATATGCTTTGGTTTTCAATGACAGATGGACTGGTGACTAACATGCTTATATTACTGACAAACTTAGTGTAGGAGCCAAAATGGGTTTGGCCTGTATTATTAATTGTTTATCCTGCACATGCTCTTTGGTTACTATTATTTCCGGCAATTAACACCTGGGTGTAGATTCACGGCATTTTACCTGTTTCAGTTGCACGGCGGTTCTGGTTAGACAAAGAGGGTGAGTGGGGCTCGATATTTTCTGTTGACCGTTTCGTTTTATTTCCATAACGTATCGTTTTGTTTCCATATACTTATATCATTTTTTGTGTCAATAAACACTTTAAAAAAGTCACTTTGAGTCAAGAATGGATTTATTCGAGCGTGTCGCAGACAAGACCCCACTGAGTTTCTTAGCGGCCTTTTAAATTGGACAATTAGTCGCTACACTTAGTTTATCATATGTACTCCTTACAGGTAGTGGATTTGTGCTGCTGCATTTGTTGATACTGTACATGGGTGCCATTAATTAACATCTTCAGTTTGTCGGATAATCTGTAACCCTATTTCTGGAGGAAAAGTGAACAGAGTCAGATGTGACATTTCAGCACAATTGCATTAGTTTGATACATGATAGTGTTGCATTTATAAACTCATACAATATGAAAGATTTTAACTTAAATTATAAATAAAATTAATAAACTGATAGGTATTTAGGTTATTTCTACAGGACACAGCAGCTGAGTTTAGACTAAACAGGAATGAGGTTTGTTTTAGGTGACATCGATTTAAAATAATCTAAACCTTTCACTGCAGCTAACGACAGTACAAACAAAACAATGATCACAAGGAGTCTGTTGCTCTGTGAGATAGGTGACATTACTTTTTTGCCTCTTGTGACTTTTTTCTTTCATTTCATTTCATTTTTGATGATCAGAGTCCACAATCTATTAACTCCAATAGAGGACAACAGTCTGGATGAAACTGTGACCCAAATTCTGCAGCAGCATCCCATGTCTGGATACAAAATGATGGTTGGGCACCTGAATGCACAAGGCATACGCATACAAAGTAAGGAATTGTATTTATTACCCATTCATTTGTTCGGGGGTTATTTTATGTTGGGATTTGGCCTACTTGCTGATTTACTCACAATGTGAGGAAACTGCTTTATTTAGTGCTAGTCTTTGTGAATTCACTGCCAGATTGGGGAATGCTTTTTTTTTTTTCAGTACACCATATCTGTGCATTGTTTTGCCTATTATAGGACAGCGTGTCCAGGAATCCATGCGGCGAGTGGATCCTGGTGGAGTTTTGATGCGCACCCTTCAGCTGAACCCAAGAAGGCATAGGAAGTATTCTGTTAGAGCACCGAACAGTTTATGGCACATCGATGGAAATCACAAACTGATAAGGTATCAAAAAAACATTCCATCTCAAAAAAAAAACATCTCAAGCATCCACTTTATTGTAGATTGTACTAATGTAAGATACTTACTACCCAGTTTAGTGTATATCCAGAGCAGTTACAAAAGTCCATCTATCTATTTTAATTAACCTACCAGTGTCACTGAAAGCCAGACTAGGATTTATCAATGGTGGATGGATCAAATTATTTAATTCATCAATGTTCTTGTGCATGCAAATCAGTTTTACTGACTTCTGCCAGCACCAAAATTAAGAGTTACGCTGGTTGGTTCTTTTAACTTTTCACAGTACTCCATTGTAGATTGTACAATGTAGAAATTGTAATCTGACAGGGGCTAAAATGGCTACGACTCCCACACTGTGCACCCAGTATTGATGTCAATATTCCCAAATTAAAGTTGCACTCAACAGTTTAACCTCAGCCATTGTCTTCTTTGAAATCTAATATGATGGAGTACAGTGCTAAAAACAGAAAATGTCAGTGACCAAAGACTAAAAGCTCTACAACATGCAGCTGGCCTCAAAGGCTATTTTTAATCTAAATACTCACCAGAACCTTGTATAAATTCACTTTGCCATGTGTGGGTGTAAATTTTGTGAGCTGGAAATAAATACAAAGAAATGTTGACCTAGAAGTATATCAGGATTTTTATTTATGCTTGTGTGTTAAAGATTTCAGATAGAGAAGTTCTGTTCAAATAGGCTTATACAGTATGCTCTGTGTAAATCTGGCCTAAACTTGCACATAAAGAGATGCATGATACAGGTAGTGGTATTGATCTTAGTCTGTTCTCATACGTATCTATTTCAGATGGCATATTGTTGTGCATGGTGGTATTGACGGCTTTAGTCGTTTGATTGTATACTTGAGTGCCGCCACCAACAATCGTGCAGCAACGGTCCAATAAAGCTTTCTGGAAGCTGTCGGTGTCTATGGTGTGCCATCACATGTGAGGTCAGATAAAGGCGGGGAAAATGTTGATGTTGCACGCTACATGGTGATTAATAGAGGACTGAACAGGAATTCACACATTGCTGGCAGGAGTGTCCATAACCAAAGGTAACATAATCTTCCATTCAGACATTTATCAAAATAACACTTTGTAAAAGATGGCCATATAAACTGACTTAACCTGTCTCCTCAAGTCTATCTTAATACAATCAAGCTTTGTGGCAGCAGATTATGAGCTTTTCAACATTAACGTTAGTGTAAATATTGAAAGAGTTGTTCTCCTATTGTCTCTCTGTAATCTATACTGACCAGGAGAAGATTACTATTCTAGTGTGATTCCAATGTAAGTGATGACAAATCTACAGTCCTCATTCTGTAGTTCAGCTGAACTTCATTCTGAAGCTAATATGAGGCTTCAGCAGTCACAGAACAAGGCGACCCATCACTTACAATAGAATGGTTAGCATTAGATTTTCCACAGCCAGTATAGATGGACAGAGGAACAACTACAGCGACCAAAAACTCTTTCATCATACATGTGGGCATGTGAGCATTGTTTGAAGACAAACTTAAAAAAAAAATCAACTTGTCCTTTTAAGAGATTAAAATTAAACTTTGTCATTAACTGTTATTTAGACTGAATATTGAATACATCACTTATTACCTATTTAATTCAGTTCTAATTTACTGTGCTTATCATTGATGGGAGTGTTGTCATACACCAACAGTAGGTAAAAGTATTGGGTAAAGGTATTTTCCTGTATGTTGTGTCTTTGTTCATTGTAGGTAGAATAAACAGTTTTTCCTTTATACCCATCAGAATTGAAAGGCTCTGGAGAGACGTTTATGTGGGAGTTCTTGATCTCTTCTACACCATCTTTACCAACCTTGAGAGAGAAGGCCATCTCATTCCTGACAATGAAATGCATCTCTATGCTCTGCACTGGTGCTTCCTGCCCCACATACAGAAGCACCTTCAGTTTTTCCAGCGTGGCTGGAACTGCCACAGACTACGCACTGAGGGCAACCACTCACCGCTGCAACTGTGGACTCGCCATGAGCATGAGGCGCAGCAGGGCCCCATACAGGTTTGAATTTATTCAGTAATTCTGTTTTACTTTAACTTTTAATTTCCTACATGGGATATTGTCAACATTATCTCCACTTTATGTCCATTATAAAGTGCATGTATCAGTAGCAAAATGTAACTAATCGTGGCTTGTTGTTCAGGAACTAAATGTGATGGATTTATATTGCCTATCATTGGCACTTTCAACACAATAAGGTATTGCTACAATGTTGTGGTCAAACAAGGAGCAGTGATTTAGAGAGAAAATAATACATATTAGCTCTCAAAATTAATGTATTGGCTCTTGGAAATCGTAGTCAAGCTCTTTCTGATGCCATAGCTGTTTTTGGGGCATATACAGAATCCCAGATGATAAACAAGTGATATTTTAAACTAGGTTCTGTAAAATGAATGAATATGGCTTACAGTCCTGTAGACATATTTACCATAAAAATCTTTAAGACTTTGATTTTGATTGACCCTTAACCTCAGCTCTTGCAATTGCAGGTTGACATGGAGTTTGGAGTTGACTGGACTGGACCGAGTGGTCACCGTCAGCCTGGTGTTGTGGTCCCTGAAGTTCAGCTGCAGCGCTCACTGACTGACCAGGAAGTTGCAAGTCTACCAGACCCTGATGTCCCTCTGTCCAATGTGATGGATGCGTATGTACAAAGTGTGAGCTTATTGTCAGAAATGCTCCAGTAAATCCATATTGCTCAAGTTCTGATAAAGAAGCCGGTATTGTGGTTTAGCAGTTCTGATATTTGTGTTGAATCGCATTCTTATTTGCCAAAAACATCTTTGTTTCAAGTGTCTAAAATGTTTTGGTTTTTTTTTAAGTAAAAAGAATGGTAATGACAGCATTTTTATTTTATACCAGATGTCAAAACTTACATTGTACAATATGACTGCAAACAAACACTTTTTGCAATAAGCAATTTTTTTTAACCATTAAGTTTAAAGGAATAGTTCACCCTTAAAACGAAATTCAGTCATTATCGACTCACCCACATGCTGATTACAAATCCGGTGTAGTTTTTTATTCCTCAAAGTCCAGTTGGAGCACGGCGCTGGTACCCTCCGGCAGTAAACATGGATGTAACGGCTGCAAAAGGCGCCCGAGAGAAAAGGTCCATAAAACTACACAACAACGTCGTACACGTTAGTACACTTTTATAGCCTATGCCGTCGTTTCGAGTAAACTCTGGATGTCGCCACTTCAGGACACTTGGATTGCAGCGGACGAGCAGTATGGAGGAATATTACAACGTTTTTGTGTGCACAGACTGGCTCCAAATTGACAAGATGGCGGCGCTCATATCTGTAATATTTAGGCTTCACTTTTGTACAGTGGGAGTATCTATAAAGTTGATCAAGTTGAATTATCAGTATTTAAATTGAATGAATTAATTACAAAAATATATTTATTTTTTTCCCTGACATCATCTATTATTTTTGTAGCACACTTGAATGATCCACAGTGTGTTTGGAGTTGTATGTTTTTTTTATTTCCTCCTGCAAACATAAACGTGATGCAGCATTGTAAATCGTGCACTGCTCTCTGAGCTTCATCTGAACAACACAATGCATGTATTGACCTGCCCTGACAAAGAGCGACCCTAAACCACAAACTCCCTCTTGTGGTGAAACTCTGGAATTACAATGCCTTACTCTTGTCCTTTGAGCCACAACAATTACCAAACAGTCCATGTCAAAACAAATAAACAAATATATAGGGGGTGTCCTTTTAAGCCACTGTCCCACATTTCTATCGTCCTAGCCCCAATTTGTATCAATAAAATCATACTTGAAAAATCGTACCAACTTGATTTTCTCACGAATATCAAGGTCAGCACAGTCCTTAATATCGATTGTGGCTTCTTCTGGGGATCCACCAAAGAGCACATGCAGGATAGCTGGGCTCAGTCCACCAAAGCATGGCCCATCATGTAGAAATGAATGACCGATCATTCGACCAGCAACAACAAAGAAGTCACTCTCCAAAAGCAGATGGGAAGTGGAGTGAATCCGATGATCTTGTTCCCCTCAAAAAGAAGAGTTCCCCCTGGCACTTGAATACAAAGAGAAAAGCAAAGCATATAGACAGTAATGTAAAGGACATAGATATTTAACTATCATACAGAATTAGTTAAGGAAATATCAATCAGCCACTGAATATTCTGGTTGATCCTGTAGAAACCTAAAGGTACACAGTTGCGACATTCACATTTACGAAAAAGGTTAGTATTCTCTGGGTATACGTAAAGGTCTGGGAAGACAGATCTGTTTTCAGTCTGGAACTGGTACCAACCAAACACCAAAGTGAATATTTACTTACCAAAATTTATCTCAAACCCATACTGAACATTTTTGACATGATGGTTGCAAAGAAATGGCGAGTCACACCATCACCAATTGCTGGATCTCCTGAAAAAGCAGAACACACGGTACAGACATCAGTTAAATGAAAACTGTAAAAAATATATATATTTTTTATCTTTAGTTTTGTATGTGTAAGCAATTTACCCTTAAGTGTGCATGTCAAGGGGCAAGCCCACTCAACATAAGCCATCTTATAAAAAGAAAGGAGTGCCCTTTCCCTGTCCACTGCACTGTCTCGAAGATCCATGGTAAGACTTAAAAATTTTCCAGTTGCGTGCTGACTTAAAATGGCTTCTTTGAATCTCTTTGCTGACTCTGTAGGATTTGGTGCAATTTGCCAATCTAAAAGTAGTTGTTCAAATGCTCAAATTAATACTGGATCAATTAATATACAGAGTGCAACAAGTTATTGAAATAAATTATGTAATATTTAATAACGTAACAAACCAGGGAAGCCTCTCTCTTCAGTGGGATCTAGATCAACCATCTCAGGAGCAGGCACACAACCCTGAGGTGGCACCGAGTAGTTTGAGTTGTTGGCCCTTGATGTCTCCCTCACCTGTGGCCTCGTCAACATGCTGACAAATCTACCTTCACTTCAGGAGGAGTTGGCACTTTCTGTGGAAACCTCAACCTCTACCTCACCACTGCTCTGTGATGGTCTTGAGTAAAAAGAGGTAATTTTTGTTAGTTTGGCTAGTATATTTTATATTGCATAACACACTCACAAAAACACTGCAATCTAGTAAAACTAAAGTTTAAAAGTAGAAAAGGATGGCCATATATATATAATCAATCAATTCCATTCAAACTCTAAGACTTTCCCTCAAGACCAATATCCAGGATCTATATCCTCCACATTTGGATGCACAACAATGTATGAACAATATGGCTTTTCAGAGGGATTGTTGGCATCAAAATAACTAATATTTGGGCCCACAATAATGAAACATTAGATGTGCGGATCTGTCATGTCTGCCCTGCACTTAGACATGTATAGTTACAATTGTTTAACACACACACACACACACACACACACACACACACACACACACACTCACTCAAAATGCTTTACACCTTATGGCTGACTACACATGCAGCATGATTTACAAATGTGATATTTTAGTTCTGTAGAGCATACCTCATGCATTCATCACTATGAGCTTTTATGCGTGAAAAAGGGAATTCCTCTCCACACCCGACACATTTCTGAGGTGGTCCAATTAGCTCATTACTGCAGTCTGGTCGACTGTCCTATAAACAAGATCATTTTAAAAATCATCAAAAGCAATAACTATGTGACTGTCATTCACAGTCTGCATTTTTAAAATGGGAACACCAGTCAAAAAGTGAGGAACTTACAGGGTCCAGATTCAGGTTCCTTTGGAGTGGTCGTATGAAAAGAGTGACATGACCAATCTGGGTTTGGGGATCTTTCAGGTGTCTTACATGATAACCCTCATTGGGACAGGGGATGCGGATCAGGTGGCGACTGCGTGTTGTTCCAGAGATTTTGAGCAACTCAAATCCACCCCCTAGTCTGAGTTTTGGATAGGCTTTATACAGAAATTCTTTAAATTCGTTTGCATCTGTATGGCTACCTGAAAAGAGAAGATAATAATAAAATAACAGGTCTAGAAATTACTTATTTTTAAAAAAAAAACCTTTAGCATTTGGAGCATTATTAAGACAAGTTTTTGACAAGCATGTCATGGCTGATACCAACGGATTCCTTAGATTTTCTAATTTCATGACATAACAATATCCTCATGCTAGCTTTAAAATTGAGCCCTCTACAGCCTCTGAAAGACAAAATGCCGGACGAGGAAGAGGCAGGCAATCTCAATTCGAATTAATTCAATTTGAATCCCAAATTCATATAGGCTACACTACCCAGCAAACATTTTCTCGACCTGCGTCTAGATGAAGACGTCCAGTCAACGTCGCGTCACGTCGTGACTTTAATTCGACTGTTTTTCAACATCAAAAAATAATATCATGGCAAATATGACCTAATTTAAATATGCATTTTAGAGCGGTTTAACTGAATAAACACTGCCAGAAAATGTTTTCTCGACCTGCGTCTAGATAAAGACGTCCAATCGACGTCGCGTCACGACGTGACTTTAATTCGACTTTTTTTCGACATGATAACATTAGGGGGAATACGATCTCAAAGAAAACATATTTAACTGAAAAAACACTGTCAAGAATGATTTCCTCTATCTAGCCTACTGCTGTGTCTAGATGCAGATATCCAATCATGTCGGGACGTCTGATTAACGTCGGGCAGGCAGGTTGATTTGACGTCTATCTGAGGGGCTGAAATGACCAACGTCATTTAGACGTTGTTTCAACTACATATCAACGCACGAATGTTAAAAACTATTCGAAATAATGGAAATATGTTCGTGAATTTAAGAAAATATTGTAGTATCATATTGGCAATGTGGGCTGAAATGTTTGTAGTTCATATGCCAGGCCTATAGGTGTCGCTTGACATGCACCAAAAACGGGACGGACCACCATCTGGTCCACGGACATTGATATGTGGCCAGAAATCGTCTTATAACCGGGGTCTAACCGTTGACACCATAGACATATATACATAGACGCCGCATTGACTGCTGCCGCCCACTAGAGCGACGTGCCTACAGGGTGGCCATCTTGGAACAGGACCACTCGCTCCTACAGTGCATTACGTCTATGGAGAAATGATGTGTCTACACAATAAAAATGATCATAAATCGCTCATTTGTCAAGCTATTTTCACGGGGTTTGTTTGTCAAACATCAGACCAGATAGACAGACAGACAGACACACATAAATAGAACAAAAATAACCCAAAAAACGTTCAGGTGTGTTCAGGTCTTTATTGCTTGAAGGCTATTACATTTGAGTATCTTCTTCTTCTTCTTCTTCTTCTTCTTCTTCTTCTTCTTCTTCTTCTTCTTCTTATTCTTATTATTATTATTATTATTATTATTTTATATTAATATTACTACTGTTATTTTTATTATTGTTATTCCAATCATTATATTATTATATTATTGCTATTATTATTATTATTATTATTATTGTTGTTATTGTTATTATTTAATATTAATATTATATTATTGTTGTTATTATTATAATTACATCACTATCATCATCATTATTATTATTATTGAAGACATAGGATCTGCTGTCTACCCTTTGTGAAAAGCAGACCGTCAGAACAGCTTGCAGGAGCTTACAGGACTCATCACGTTCTGTTCCATTTTTTTGAGTGGCTCCCCTGAGGATTCAGACTTTGTTGCATGCTGCAGGACACAGAGGAAAACTTTGTTCCTCGTGGCTGTCCAGCTCCTAAACTACCACCACCCCCTGATCAGTTTTATCATCTCTATGAATAAAGTGATTTGATTGATTCCAAATATTCAAACTAAACAGGCACTTTGAATTATCAGAGGGTTAAGTAGTAAAACTTAGAAAATATTCAAGGAAAGAACAAGAACATTAACACACCCCTCCAAACAAACTATTTATAAGAGTATTTACAACCTGTCATGAATTGGAGCTAAAACCCCTGAAAGAGAACTGTTTTGCACAGTTTCTTTCTTGTGCTGCCACTCTGGTATTTGAGTGATGTAAGTTTTGCAATGTGGTGCAGCCTAATTTTGAGGAACACAGACACCACTAGTTTCAGTAGGTCAGAATGGTGGTTGTCAATGCCAAATTGTGTGTCTTCAGTGTGTTCCCCGAGCAAAAATACATCATCCGTACCAATCTCCTCACGGACCACATGCATGACCACTGACACCTTGGGAGCTTGCTCTGAGTGGACCTGGCGAATCACCCGCTCTGCTGCTCTCACTACTTTGACTGTGCCCTCTTAGGGAATCATGAGCCCGCCATTATTTTTGAGCACAAGTAGGTGGTAGCTCTCATCATGTGAAGAGGGTACGGCATCTGCCACCAGGCTGGCACGGCACACATGGCAAGAGAGCCTTTTTAGAACCTGCCGAACAACAAACCCTGCAATGTAGACTAGAGCATTGTCTACAAGCCCACCAAAGCGCGTGGGCAGGTAGCTGTGGTCACACACAAGGGCTGCAAAGTTAACAAACGGGGGAGGGAGTTCTTCTGCAGTGACACTGTGTCATCCTGTGCTGCCACGTGGCCTAGCCCACTTGGTGAGACACCACACCAGACCATCAGACGCCGGAAGATGCCCTGGAACTGGCCGGCAGAGGGATTGTTGTTCCAGCCCCCTAAAGGAAAAAACAACAACACACACACACTACAATTACACCAAAGATATTTTCTGTTTGTTTTTTAAAGGCTTTAAAATGTGAACTTTACCTGATGCTCTGATCGAATTAAAGAGAAGCTCCAAGTGATCTTGGCTGAACCGGTAGGTGCAGACATACCGCTGGACTTGGAGCAGCTCAGGAATCATGAGCATGAGGGTGTCAATGTTGATCACAAACCCGATGACAGACAAGTATCTTCAAAAGAAAATGTTTTATTTCCCTAATTGTATTGAGACAAAGACACCTTGAAGAAGCACCTAGGAATTTTGTAAAGAGGTAAATTGATTTTGCCAGCAAATCCATCAGATGTGAAACAGCAAAGGGTGACAGGGATAGATAGACAGACAGACAGACAGACAGACAGACAGATAGATAGATAGATAGATAGATAGATAGATAGATATCTTATCTTCTTTTAGGAAGCTGAACCAACAATAGGAACATTATTAAACCAGAACAGGGACAGCTTGAAACAAGAACTTGCAATACCTGACACCTGCATGATGTTAACATGTATCATACATACCATTGTATAGTCACTATTTTTAAAAGACCTCTTAGATTTGTGAAGCGATGTGCCATCTTTAATTGACAATTTGATCAGAAACTCCCTTGCTCTCATCAAGAACACCACTCTCTCCTCCCAATTCAAAGCCCCAAGGGGAGCTTTAAATCCTTTCGCGCGGGGATTGTGGCTGTTCATGACATCAAAGAGCATGTCAATCATCTAAAAACAAATATCTGCATTAACTTTAAGCATCTAAAACCATCTCCATAACAGTGTTTCAACACGTATCATATCAAATGAATACTTATATATTAAAAAAAACAAAAAAACAATTCATTTCAGTATGTAAACATGCAAGTATTTGGAACTTGACTCTACTCCATCTATGGCCCTATGCACATCCCTAATCATTTTACCTCAATGAATTCCGCTGTCGCTTCACAGTCTCTGAACTGCGAGTAGCCCAGGTCCCTCAGCGTGCGGAGAGCCACTGCAACAGACAGACTCAATGTCTGGGCAGCCAGGGACACCTTCATTTTTTGGTTTTCAAAGTGGACATGCTTTTGAGTGACTTTATTTGCAGCATGCAGTCCGTCTTTGGTTTGAACATCGTTGAGATGGATGATGTATCTCCAGCTGATCAGGCCTGTGGTGTTCTTAACTGGGCTGTAAGCCTTCAAAATCAAAATCAGAATTAGAATCTTTATTAGTCACAGCTGAGCTCACCAAAGTACAGACAGGAAAATGTAATGCATCATCACATGCAGTCATAACTATGTAAATAAAACACACAACAATAAAATAGAATAAAAAAGCAAATAAGCCTAGAACAACAATCAGCACTTACCTGTAGCATGTTAGAGATAGATAGATAGATAGATAGATAGATAGATAGATAGCACTTACCTGTAGCATGTTACGTGCCAGTTTCAGCATGTGACAGGCATCCATTGTAACAAACACTCTCTCACCAGTCACTGGATGGGGGGAAAAGGTCTTCAGGGGCTCAAGAGGGTTTGCTTTAAGGTCACAACCAAGTTGGTTGCACATGCTGAGGTTGGTTGCATGCCCGTCCATCGTCACGCAGATCACTCTCAAACCATGAGCATGAAGTTCCTCTATGGCATGGACAACCAAGACCTTCTGTGTTTCTGGTGAGAGAGTCTTGGTAAAATAGTAGCCAACTGGAGCTTTCCAGTGCCCTAGAATGCCTACCACCATAAGAACGAGAGCCTCAGAGGCAACATCGGTCTCGTTTAATCCATCCCCCAAATCCACAAACCCTGACATTTTTTGAGTTTGTGGATTGTAGTGCACATGCTTTTTAATAGCCATGGCATCCAAAATCAGTGTCACCAATCCATATTTAGCTTGGTCTTCTGTGCACCTTCCTCCTAGCATCTCCAACATCATTTTGTTGAGGCCAGGCTTTGCATCCACTGAAAGTCAGCCACCTTTGAAAAATAAAATGTAGTAATTTGACCACCCTAACCCATTCAGAAAAAAACAAAATAAACAGAAACTAGCATTCTCCCCACACATTCCCCTCATAGACATCATGCATATGCACTCACAGACACGCACGGACACACACACTCACACACACACTAAAGGGACCACAATGGAAATAAGCTGTCAGCTTTTTTGTGTTTTTATCCCTTTGGCAGCATTTGTGTCGATGTATGTTTCTCAATCTCAATCAATCAATCAATATCTGAAAGCTCAAAATGTATCAGAACACAGTGTGTGATGTGATGTGAGCTTTTTAAATCAGTAATTTTTACTGTCTTGTTTAGATTACATTTACATTTTTTGAGCACATTATGAATAAATACCACACACTAGTCTTGTTTTATACAATGTACACACTTTATTTAACATTTTGGCAGTAACTAAGTTCTATTTGTAGCGCTCACATTTAGTTACTTTTGTACAGTCAATTCTTAATTTCTTTGTATGGGTTGTTTGTATTGGTTGTTATATGTTTTTTGAAATAAAATATTTTCAAATGTACTTATTTTGGGTATAGAACACCCATTTTTCAGAATTTTCCTGCCAGCTCGGTCCCTCACAATATATTTAACAATCAGGCAACATGGAGAAAACCTTTGCAATGTATGGGGATGTGGGAGAGGAAGATGTTGAGACTCTCTCAGGAAACTATATGCCTTTGGACCATGAAGTTGTAGCGTCAGGGCAAACTCCCTCTGCTCTCTGGTGTACTCATGGCCCTTCTTTGCCAAGAGGTCTACCCGAAGATCTGAAATTCAGTAAGCATAAACTTATTAGTAAGACCCCTTTAAATAAAAAGGAAGAGAGTTTAACACAGACTATAAACAAAAAATACCTATATAAAATATTCAAATTAGTATTTCCATTTTACCTGAGTAGCATTCAAGCTTGTCTTTCAGCTCTTCATGTATGAGGTTTTTCTCCCTCAGATCCTCGAGAAGAGTGTGTACATTTTTCTTCGCCCTTAGCTCCCGGAGCTTGCTATTTCTCTTCTCGCGCTCATGGAAATGCTGAGGCAACTCCACTGGCAGGATTTCTTCTGCTTTCCTTGAAGCTTTTGTTGTCCTTGATGGTACTTGCTAAAATTTAAGAAACATAATACAACATTTTTTAAAAAGTTTTTAGCATCGGAAAGTGGACTGTACTTTATTCCTAAACATGCAGCCAGAAAAAAAGTTTAGAAAAGTGTGGTATTAAGTAGCTATGGAATGCTTACATGGACATATGAATCATAGAAATTAATGAATTCATTAGCCAAATGGCACATATACCTTTTGTAAATGAGATGGGAAGTTAAACACAGATGGTTTGACTCCATGTCTCAGCCGAACAATTTGTCCTGTTCTGTCAAAGTCATCTGGCTGGAAGCGCTCACTGCAGAGCAAGGACCTCTCAGTTGCCACAAAACCTTCCCGTTTCACTGCCAGTTCCCATTGTCTCTTTAAACTACTGTCTTTGGGAAACCTTAAAAATATGAGAAAAGTAGCGAGAGATGAAGAATTGTCTACAACAAAAAATAATTCCATGTAATCCCTTCCCATGAACCAGTCTGCCACCCAGTCCTCCCATTAAGCTGGCCAGCTCTCCCTGCCTTTCCTCCCACCAGAAGCTGCCTTCATCAGTTCTTGTTAACATTTCCATGTATCCAACATTCTGTGTTATAAACTGTTTTCTTGTCTGTAACAACATCTATTGCACGTCTGCCCGTCCTCGGTGAGGGATCCCTCCTCTGTTGCTTGATTTTTTTTCCATGGAGTTTTTCCTCAGTGGATGTGAGGGTCTAAGGGCAGAGGATGTTGTTATGATGCCATGTAAAGCCCTTTGAGACAAACTGTTTGTAAAGACGGGCTATACAAATAAAATTGCCTTGCACATAGAGCTAATGATGATCAATATACTGTATTAGCTATATTAGACCGATCACTGCAGTCTGTTTTTTCTGTGTAAAGGGGAGTTGCTAGGGACGCTGCTTCTTTAACGGTTTCTGGTAGTTTTTTTTTTTTTTTACAGAGATAGTTTATAGATTCATAACACCGCATTTAGACCAAAATTTTGTCTCAGATTAGTTATTTCACTGGGGGCGACTGTAGCTCAGTGGGTAGAGCAGGTGACCAGCCACCAGAAGGTTGCTGGTTCGAACCCCGGCTCCCCTGGGCGGAACTGAGCTACATGCTGAAGCATCCTTGAGCAAGATGCTGAACCGCTCCTGATGTGCAGTTGGCACCTTGCAAGATGCAAGGCAGCCTCTGCCATCAGAGGGCCCTGGATGAACTGGCGTCTCATTCAGGGGTGTGCCCTGGCCTTCGACCTGGGCACACCCCTGGGCCAAGATGGCCGCCCTGTAGGCACGTCGCTCCACAGTCGATGCGGCGTCTATTTATATATGTCTATGGTAGACACATGCTGATAGTTGTCTGGTGTCGCTACACGACCGCAACGGCAGAGGGCGCCAGCTTATTGTAGAGACGTGACAGATACTGTGGCTGGTTATCTGTCAATCACAGCGTAGGTGTAGAATGGTCATACTTTGTGCCATCTTCTTCAAATTTGAAACAAGTGTTCACTGATAGTGTGGCTACAGCCCCATAATGCCATTGACATGCTCAGATGAATCACTATCTCTCTACATATAAAAGTAATCTATTTGTGTGTCTCTGTCCCTCGCATAGGCCTGTTTTGATAACTATTTGTCCAATTTACCTCACTTCACAGGTTTATTGTGAGACGCACACCAGGTGAGATACACACACACACACACACACACACACTTGAATGGGGGGGCTTGAATGAATATGAATATTTGGATACAGCCTCAGAGCCGTCCGCCACTGTTTTACGCTGTTGTGATGATGCTTGGACAGAGGAGCTAATGCATAACAGCAGCAACAGTGAGGAATATCTTCAAATTCATTCTTTTAGAGTAAATGTATTCCGAAATGGAATTGTCCTTTAAAAGAAAACCTCTAATGTGCTATTGTGCTCCCTGTGTGAACAGCCAGGCACCTGCATGAAAGAGAAATTATGCTTAGTGTTGCCTCTCTGTGTTGTGCCTTTTAAAGCCACAAAGATGTTCCATGTCATCAAGTGTAAGAAACTAAGATTGACATAATTGAAATTACTGAATGGGCTTCATGTGCATGTGGCTATCCTGGGCTAAGCTGGGCTACCATAGCACAGATTGTTAATGCCTACTGGCTTTATTAGGAACCATCAGATTCAGGCTACTGAGTGGCTCTAAGAAGTGGTTCTTTCATTACTCTTTCAACTCCCAAAACAATTTGTTCTTGCCATCTATAAAGTGCATTTAACATCTGAATAGGCGCTCTGTAAATTTTTTTATTTTTTTCTTATGCCCTCTCTCCAGCTGCTGTGAAGAGATGGAGTCCAAAGGCCACAGATGCATAAATAGAGTGTGATTCAGAACCAACTTAAACATGCCCAAGCAAGAAGCGGGGGCAAGGGGCAGACCCCCACAGGACTGCAATAAAAAGGAAGTCAATAAAACATTTGTTCCAATAAACATGTTCGTTTTTTGTTTTTTTTTACCTGAGATTTGTCCATGTACTACTTGTATTTTACAGTATGGGTGAACATTATTCGAGTATTTTTAACTTTATCACAGGTGAGTTTATTTACTATGAAAGTTTTAACCAGGTTCACCATTCCTGTGATATTTTAAGTTGGCAAATGTGAAATTTGCTGGTGTTGTCTATTGGACTTTTTGACCTCTTTGCATTTTAAGGATTTTTTTTGCTGAAATGGATAAGTTAATTTAAATAGTTGCAGATTAGAGCATTGAGAATTGCACATGTATACAGCACAAGAGCTGTGCTTGTCATAGAATGTATGGATGTGGTAATGCCAGTTATGTAGGCACTAGTTGAAACTCGATTTAGGTAAACATATTTTTAAATGCAATACATTACATGTGTATTTTGACAAAGGTTGATATGCTGTCGAAACGACGTTGAAACGACGTGAATTGATGCCGTCTAAGAGCCATCGAAATGATGTCGGTCATGAGACCGACGTCAGAAAAACTGCCTGCCTGACCGACGTTGATTAGACGTCAAATAGACGTCAAAATGTTTGCTGGGTATTAGAAATACACTGACAGGACAAATGTGTGTCAATCATAGACTTTAGATGTATGACATACCTTGAAATGTAAGACGTTTTTCCCCTAAACCTGCTGCAGCAAGTCTGTCTTTGGCGTTTCGGTTGGGGACCAAGTCCGCGTTTTTGTCCACAAGACAGCAGAATGAATGTGTGTAGGAATAAAGTTGGGTGGGCCCAGCAACGGATCGCCGTCTTGCTGTCCTTGTCCCTCCCATGTATGGCCCAAACAGTCTTGAAACCTCGGCTAGGATCAAGTGAAGAGGACATGCTCAATGTTAGAAAATAATATAAAGAGATTGCAGGGGAAATATGTTGGTAGGGATGGGCGATATGGCCTATCACCTTAGAAGAAAAGCTTGTATTTGACTCTCTTTTTAGATTTTTGTGCTGGCATCAACACTGAGTGTTTTATTTGAAAATTAACCGGATGTCATGTTGTTCTTTCGTGTCTGACTTCCTGTCTGCTCTGTGCTGAATTCGGCTGAATTGCTCCACACACTCTACAGAGTATAGTTTGCTGCTGCTTGTCGGACAGCTTAAATCCGAACCACGTCCAAATAATGGATGTCGCAACGGTCTTTTTCACCAGCTCCTCCGTTTCCCTTTCAGCCATGTTTACTCAAGATGACGATGATGCGTTGCAGCCGCGGCTCTACATTTCGCGGGTGGATTGCGTCATCAACATGCATTATTGCGATAGTGCAATAGAATTAAAATCTCTATTGTAGGCCAATTTTGTATCGTTTATATTGCATATCGTTTGTATCGCCCATTACTGTTGGCTAATGTTGATGTTAGCATCGCACACTATAGCAATGTGATCTGTTAAAGCTAATGCACAGCGCCACTGAAAAAAAATCACACATCACGGGCGATAGTAGTTTTGTCCACAGATGGGAGTTAGAATCAAAAACTGTTCCCTGTAGACACCTACCGTCCACTGGGTGTCTGGGTGTCATGCTATGTGACGGCGGAGGTGGTGAACTTGGCTCGTTGGGGTCCTCGGTGCTGTACAGAAAATAACAAAGCAGTGAAAATCATATGGGTACCAAGCTCAATTATTATTAAACTCAACAACTGCTGTTTACCTATACTTGTTACAGGCCTAAACAGAAGAAACTCACAATTTTCAAGCTGGTCAGCCACATCCCAAAGCAGGTCTGCCAGTGGCCTCCTGGTCGAGGCCATTTTCGAGCTGGTTTACAACTTCACAGGGAGGAAGGCTTGGGATC
Source organism: Pagrus pagrus (assembly GCF_965226575.1). Classification (NCBI taxonomy): domain Eukaryota; kingdom Metazoa; phylum Chordata; class Actinopteri; order Spariformes; family Sparidae; genus Pagrus; species Pagrus pagrus. Next base: position 51,586 of record NW_028175120.1, read on the forward strand.
GGGAATCGTTTGCTTTTGTCTGGCTCTCCAATTTGACCAATCATGCTGTTGACTGAGGTTAGGACCTCCTACCTCGTTAACATATGGACACAGAAATACAGAAATAAATAAATGTAGGTGAACAGAAATGTATAAATAAATATAAAGCATTTATTTATTCTTTGATTTATTCTTTTATTTCAGCATTTATTTATTTATTCATTTAGTTCAGCATTTATTTATTAATTAATTTATTTACACATTTATTTATTTATGCATTCATTTATTTATACTTAAGTCATGTTTAGTCCTCCATAATCAGCAGGACTGCATCTTCACGCAGCAGTCGCAGTCACCTCGGTCGTTTTGGCATTTGCCCTCATCCCCCTATGGCCAGACCGTCACTACTCCTGTTTCATAGCGCAAATGCAATATTGTTGCTGTAACGTGCGATCTGTCGGATTTTGGGCCGAGCCCGTCTCTCGCTGCAGCGGGGGGCACGTCGGGGCACGTCTTGGTGGATGATGTTACCCAGGGGAGCCAGGTCATTTCATTTAGGCTGCATAAATTATTATTATTATTTGCTATTTATTATTCTTTAAGGGCTACTGACAGGCCTTCACAAAAACACACACACGCAAAAAAAAAAAAAAAATAGTACCGAGACAAAAGGGCACTTTGGGCATCAAGGAGCAAAGGGGCAGGTGCCTTAGTAATTAAAGTTGTACTTTATTTTACTTATTTGAAGTGTACTTTATTGTAAGTCTATTGTAAATTGTTCTAAGGTGTACTTTTAAAAAGTATACTTTGTTTCAAAGCACTTATAGTAGAAGATTAATATTCTTATTAAAAGTGGACTTATTTTTGAGTCATTTGTAATATACGGTTAATATACTTTATTAAAGTGCACTTAATTTGCACTTCTTTGGAAGTGAATTTAGGTACACTTATGAAAAGACTGTAAGTCTGTTTTAAATTGTTCTAAAATATACTTTTACAAAGTATACTTTATTTCAAAGTACTTACATTAGTCGAATAGTATTCATAAGATAAGTATGCTTATTTGAGTCATTTGTAATATACTGTTAGGATACTTCATTAAAGTGCACTTAGTTTCACTCTGTACAGAGACGACACCCTCTGTCCTTCAACTCTCGATTCGAGTGAGGAAAAACTTGCCCCCAAAAAATACCCTTTTAACAGGGAAAAAATATGCGGAAGAAACCTCAGGAAGAGCCACAGGGGAGGGATCCCTCTCCCAGGACGGACAGACGTGCAATAGATGTCGCATGTACAGAGCAGATCAACGAGACCACAATGTATACAATTATAATAGATGGTTGACAGGAATGAAAGTACATAAAGAAGTATTACAGCAATAATAATGAAATGCACATAATGGAAATGTGACCACTAGTAATAACAGTAGTAGTGGTTAACGGTAAGGATAAAATGTAGTAATGCATTACAATAATAGTAGTGAAGCGTATGTAACAGAGATATGGCTAATATTAGCAACAGTAGTGGTGGGTGTCAGGCAGGGCCATGGCAGTAGGCGCATCCACAATCCACGACCCGGGCACGGCCAGGATCCATGAGAGCCTGTAGGACTAGAAAGCACAACTCTGGAGAAGAAGTGAAGTCAGTGACATGCAGAGATGGGGCATGTATACAGGCATAATGTATACAGATGGAGAGGAGAGGAGGAGAGAGAAGCTCAGTGTATCATTTGTCCCCCGGACTGGGCCTATAGCAGCATAACTAAGAGCTGGTCCAAGACAGGCCTGGGCAAGCCCTAACTATAAGCTATATCAAAAAGGAAGGTCTTAAGTCTACTCTAGAGAGGGTGTCCGCCTCCCGGACCAAAACAGGAAGATGGTTCCACAGAAGAGGAGCTTGATAACTGAAGGCTCTGGCTCCCATTCTGCTTTTGGAGACTTTAGGAACTACAAGTAATCCTGCGTTCTGGGAGCGTAATGCTCTAGTTGGGTAATAGGGTAGTATGAGCTCCTGGAGATATGATGGTGCCTGACCATTAACAGCTTTGTAAGTGAGGAGAAGGATTTTAAACTCTATTCTTGATTTTACAGGGAGCCAGTGCAGAGAGGCCAATACAGGAGTAATATGATCTCTTTTCTTAGTTCCTGTCAGTACATGTGCTGCAGCATTCTGGACCAGCTGGAGACTCTTTAGAGACTTGTGAGGGCAGCCTGATAATAGAGAATTACAATAGTCCAGCCTGGAAGTAACAAATGCATGGACTAGCTTTTCTGCGTCATTTTGAGACAGGATGGGCCTGATTTTTGCAATTTTACGTAGATGAAAAAATGCAGACCTTGAAATTTGTTTTATGTGGGAAGTTGAAGGACATCTCTTGATCAAAGATAACTCCCAGATTCCTGACGGTGGTGCTGGAGGCCAAGTTAATGCCATCCAAACTAGCTATATCATTAGACAATAACTTAATTGGAAGTGAATTTAGGTACACTTAAAAAAGTGCAAATGAAGTTGAGTTTGTTTTAAGCCGTTTTTCTTCATTATTCAGTATATTAAATAAGTTCTAGCAGTAGTTATTTAGTGTACTTATGAAAGGAGTTATTACTTAGCAATACACTTATATTACATGTATGTGATAGTACATTTGTTTTCATTTCATTCCCAGTTATGATACAGCAATTTGTAGGAAGTCGCAAAATGAAACGGGTTGTAATTTATATATATATATGCATTTATTTCACATTTGATATACAGTCTATAGTACAGGCCCTGGAAAGAAAGGCGCCTAATTCAAATAGCAACGTTTGCATCTTTGCCATCCAATCAGCGCATTGCGCTCAGCTCAGCCTCTTTGAGCTCCACGATTCACGGCGCTTCATTCTGGTCAACGTTGCTGTTGAATGACATTGACCAGCTAAGTCTCCGTCGCGAGGCGAAGCAAGCCCAAGCCTACTTCTGATTCACAGTAAGTACATTCAATGTTTTTAATTTCTGATTGAATGGTCATACATTCTATATTTCCATTCATCACACCGGCTAATTTTATGATTTCGTTGGCGAGTCATGATGTGTTTCAGCAACTTCAGTCATCGTAGCCAGATAACCAACGTTAATGTTAGCTAACGTCAGTCTTACAGCTACTGTAACTGTAAGTTAACCTATTATTACTGCTCTTGGTAGCGGCAGCGTTACGCCTGTGTGTATGTGCTTCAGTAACACAGTGTAATATTACATGATGAAGCGTGGTGTGATTTCTTTAAGGGGTAGAGCAGTGCGTGTGCGCGTAGGGTCTGTGTGTGTGTAGTGAAGCGAGCGGCAGGTGAGGTTGGAGCAGACATTAGCAGAGCAGAGGAAGAGGTTAGCCGTGCATGTACAGTTCAGTATGTGGCCAAATAAACGCACAAGCTTCTCCAGACCACGTAATGTCTCTCCTATTGTTTTACCAACTACTGTCTGACAGCAAAGTGAAGTGAAGCGTGTTAGCCCTGAAGCTAACCGGCTTCAGCCCAGGAGGAAAACGTACTCCCCTGCGCTCTGCCACTACGGTCTTAGCCTACTGTACATAACCGGTCGTCTAGCTGCTTAGTTTATGACTTTAATTTAAACTACTTCCAAGAAATAACGGACCTTATCAGCCAACCTGAAGCTTATGTATGACAGCTATTCATGTCTGCAGTCAGATACAGTATAGTCATGTCAGTACAGTATCTGAATGCAAAAACGTCAAAATAACGTGACCTCTATTGTTCCTACACCAGTAACTTGTAATAGCAGCTCAAGAATCGTAAAAGTAGAGGAAAAGATTGATTAATTGATTGATAAATAAAATCAAAATAAATAAATGTATACATGATATACACCTCTTACTGCTAGATATGACCATGGTTGGAAAATTGCACAGTACACGTGAGCACATCTTTGTAATATAAAGATAAAATGCTGTGTAGCATTAATAAAACAAATTGCCTGTAAATGTGGTAATTGGACAGAGGCTGTAATTTCAAGGACTTACACACTTGTTCAGCACACTATGTTTATGCTGTGATTCATAGTTATAACCACTGTTATTATTTCTATGTTGTCCTCAGATGAGCACTAAACCAAAGAGCCACAAGGCAATGTGAGAGGGGGAGTGGATGGTGAGACTGAGGACATTTACCAGCTCTGGGGTTTGGCCTGCTGGAGAACGCAACAGACCAGCCCCGAGGCAGCGCTAATGGCATGATCTCTACCAGAAGGTAAAGTACATCAAAATATCCACCTATTACTCATGACCATTGTTTTGAGTTACATGTAGTCTATTTAAAAGCTTCTGTGATTTCTATAGCAGCTAGATCACACGGAAACTGACCACCAGTAATTACTAAATACATGTTGGACTATTTACTGGTAGCAGTATTGGTATACCATACTGATAAAATTTCTCAGTTTCCAGAAAGCAGGTCAAAACGTAAGTGAACCCTGAAACTCTGGGGTTTTGTTTTTTTTACGTAAATGAGAGGTATCTTAAACTCTGTGTCAGTCACCATGGTAACTGACTCTGGGAACCTAATGTGCTCTCTAGCAGGTTTACTTAAAGAAACCCTGAGTCTTACGGAGCTGTCTGACAGGGCCCTTTTCTTTTCTTCTCAACAGCATCATGTTGAAGCAGAAATAATTCACATAGTTTTACAACAGGGGGATTATTTAGATTCGTTTAGATTAGCTCCCATTCCCTGAGCCGAACGGTACCACTCCTCATCAGTCCGTCATTTATCTGAACAATATTCTCAGTCTGGCTGCACATGGAATATCAGACTACACGTCTGATATTCTAGCTGACGTGCTCTCAGACGTCTAGCTGACGTGCTCTCAGATCTTGACCTCTTCATTTTTATCACTTTGCAGGTTAATCAATCACCTTCCAGCAGTCAGAAAAAGAGGAATCATTCACATTTCATTTGGCTTCTTTTTTTCCCACAGATAGCTACAAAACCCATCAGCCTGCATTGCCTCCAACAACGCAATTTCAAAGTACATGTTTCTAATTTTCTGCCGCATTTAGGATAATATTAAATAACTTCAAGTGCTATCTGTAGATAAAAGTGAGTGTCTGCCTCTTGGGTCCTGGGGGTGAGTGACGCCCTCAGCCTCTGGCCACCCAGTCGACCTGACTCAGGACCAGCTCCTCTGCCTCTGTCAGACGTGGTGGAGGTGGAGGTGACCACCACCTCTGCCTTCTTCCACATGTTCATTT
>NW_028175119.1:0-52500 GCF_965226575.1 Pagrus pagrus
TCTTCAGGATAAAGTAGAGGTAGCCGAAGACAAGGGAGAACAAGCTAAAGTACATGCGGTTCAGACTTCCCGGCGAGCCTCAGAAGTAGTTAGTGGGACAGCCCCAGATGAGGATGTTTTTGAAGAGTCAGTGGAGTTTTTTATGGACTCACAGCCAGACAAGAGGAAATATCCTCCATTAAGTGAAAAGCAGAAAGCCTTTCTTAAATGGCGTGCTGGGATGCCTGAACTGCAAGGGATTATTGAATGGGAAAAGAAAGTCTTGAAGGGCAGACCCCAAATACCTTGGAGTGAGTTTTAAGCCCTTAGTCCTAGGCCTAACCAGGACTTTGAATCTGGCCCTAACCCCAAACTAAATATAATCATACCCTGGCCCTAAATCCTAAACTTAACCACTACATCTGGCCCTAACCCTAAGATAACTATATCCCGGTCCTAAACCCTAAACCTAACCACTTGATCTGGCCCTAACCCTAAGCCTAAACCTAACCACTGGAATCTGGCCCTAACCCTAAGGTAATTTATCCTGGCCCTAAACCTAACCACTATAAACTACTCAAATCTGGCCCTAACCCTAAGGTAACCCTACCCTAGTCCTAAACTCTAACCTTAACCACTACATTTGGCCCTAACCCTAAGTTGAATACTAACCCTACCCTGGTTCTAAACCCTAAACCTAACTACTAAAATCTGGTCCTAACCCTAAGGTAACCCTACCCTAGTCCTATACTCTAACCCTAACCACTACATTTGGCCCTAACCCTAAGTTAAACATTAACCCTACTCTGGTCCTAAACCCTAAATCTAACCACTAAAATCTGGCCCTAACCCTAAGGTAACCCTACCCTAGTCCTAAACTCTAACCCTAACCACTACATTTGGCCCTAACCCTAAGGTAAATACTAACCCTACCCTGGTCCTAAACCCTAAATCTAACCACTAAAATCTGGCCCTAACCCTAAGGTAACCCTACCCTAGTCCTAAACTCTAACCCTAACCACTACAATTGGCCCTAACCCTAAGTTAAACATTAACCCTACCCTGGTCCTAAACCCTAAATCTAATCATTATAACTTGGCCCTAACCCTAAGGTAACCCTACCCTAGCCCTAAACACTGCTATAAACCCTAAAACTAAAACCCTAATTTGGGGTGTTTAAATTCATAATTAATTTTGGAAGAACAATTAAAAATTTAAAAACAATTAATAATTTAAAAATATAATCCATAACATTGACAATAAAATCGAACAATTACTTACCTGGATAATAAATAATTAATAATAAATAATTAATAATTAAAAAGTAAATACTTACCTTGCCTACCTAAGTTAAAATCTATAATTTATACTTACCTGGATAAGATTAAAAACAATTCAGTTACCTCCTAAGTTAAAATTTAAACATTTATACATTTTAAGTTAAACCTATTTCTACTCACCTCTAAAAGAAGGGGGAGGAGTCAACAGGGGTATAAAAGGAGCGGCCCAAGAGCAGGAGCTCATTTTTCTTTTGACCTGCAACAGAGAAACAACTCTTTAACAGACAGGCAAATTATTTCTTTTTTAGTGTGCAAGGCCTGAGGAAGACCCCATAGGGTTGAAACGTTGCCCAGAGGCACACGTATTTATTTTATAAAAACAATTTGATTTTCATTTAAAAACAATTTCATTTTCATTTAAAAACACATTATAAGTTAAATATATTACTATACATAAAAACCATTATTTTATAGATAACCTAACTAATATATAAATATAAATACATTATTATTACATAAATACACCGCTTTAAAAACCAATTATGGATCAGGGGTGGACTGAGGTGCGGTACGGCGGACGCCGGCACACCCGCCACCCCCCTTGGGACCGACGTAGCGGGTGGTCCAATGGGCAGATGGCCCGTGCACCTACCTTCTCTTCCGAGAGAGGGTTTTTCTCTTCTAATCCTGACCCGCCAGTGCCTCCTCTGAGGGCTGCGCGTTACGCCGGTCCCCAATACCGCTCCTACGCAGCGGTGGTCCGCCAAGATAATCCCAGATCAGCTCGTGGAGGGGCTCCTTCGCGGGCTATAGGATCTGAAGTCAGGCGGGAACCAGCCAACCCCCAGTTTGGGAAGCTAGTACGCAAATTGTACGCAGTCATCAAAATGGTACATCATTTGAGAAAGGTGGCAAAGACACCTGGGAAACCAGAGCCACGCATGATTTCCAGGATGGTTGAGATTTTGACAAGGATGATTAAGCCCGCAGTTCCCACACAGCGTGTGGTGGAGATGATCTCAGAGAATGCAAGGGAGTGGGGTGACAATACTTACCTGATCCTGACAGAGCATTATGAGACAGGGATTGAGGAACTTTTGGAGGAACTTTCAGGTCTTCTTACCCAAGAGTGGAAGACGGCCTTTGAGGTAGCAGTTCGTTGGGCCAAACGAAACCTTTCTCATATCACACAAGAGGTGATTGATCATGCTGAGGCAATGATAACTGCTAGAACTGATACCAGGGACCTGGTACAGTCTCAGACTATGGTCCAGCCACAGGGTGAAGACCAACCCATGACCGTGGCAAGGATGACCGAACATGCCCACAATGGACAAGACAGACAGCAGGGTTCTTCGAGGGAAAAAGTACCCCAGAAGCGTGAAACACTTAAGTGTAGTAGGAAGACGAGACATCTTGAGGACAATCTTCTTCAGGATAAAGTAGAGGTAGCCGAAGACAAGGGAGAACAAGCTAAAGTACATGCGGTTCAGACTTCCCGGCGAGCCTCAGAAGTAGTTAGTGGGACAGCCCCAGATGAGGATGTTTTTGAAGAGTCAGTGGAGTTTTTTATGGACTCACAGCCAGACAAGAGGAAATATCCTCCATTAAGTGAAAAGCAGAAAGCCTTTCTTAAATGGCGTGCTGGGATGCCTGAACTGCAAGGGATTATTGAATGGGAAAAGAAAGTCTTGAAGGGCAGACCCCAAATACCTTGGAGTGAGTTTTAAGCCCTTAGTCCTAGGCCTAACCAGGACTTTGAATCTGGCCCTAACCCCAAACTAAATATAATCATACCCTGGCCCTAAATCCTAAACTTAACCACTACATCTGGCCCTAACCCTAAGATAACTATATCCCGGTCCTAAACCCTAAACCTAACCACTTGATCTGGCCCTAACCCTAAGCCTAAACCTAACCACTGGAATCTGGCCCTAACCCTAAGGTAATTTATCCTGGCCCTAAACCTAACCACTATAAACTACTCAAATCTGGCCCTAACCCTAAGGTAACCCTACCCTAGTCCTAAACTCTAACCTTAACCACTACATTTGGCCCTAACCCTAAGTTGAATACTAACCCTACCCTGGTTCTAAACCCTAAACCTAACTACTAAAATCTGGTCCTAACCCTAAGGTAACCCTACCCTAGTCCTATACTCTAACCCTAACCACTACATTTGGCCCTAACCCTAAGTTAAACATTAACCCTACTCTGGTCCTAAACCCTAAATCTAACCACTAAAATCTGGCCCTAACCCTAAGGTAACCCTACCCTAGTCCTAAACTCTAACCCTAACCACTACATTTGGCCCTAACCCTAAGGTAAATACTAACCCTACCCTGGTCCTAAACCCTAAATCTAACCACTAAAATCTGGCCCTAACCCTAAGGTAACCCTACCCTAGTCCTAAACTCTAACCCTAACCACTACAATTGGCCCTAACCCTAAGTTAAACATTAACCCTACCCTGGTCCTAAACCCTAAATCTAATCATTATAACTTGGCCCTAACCCTAAGGTAACCCTACCCTAGCCCTAAACACTGCTATAAACCCTAAAACTAAAACCCTAATTTGGGGTGTTTAAATTCATAATTAATTTTGGAAGAACAATTAAAAATTTAAAAACAATTAATAATTTAAAAATATAATCCATAACATTGACAATAAAATCGAACAATTACTTACCTGGATAATAAATAATTAATAATAAATAATTAATAATTAAAAAGTAAATACTTACCTTGCCTACCTAAGTTAAAATCTATAATTTATACTTACCTGGATAAGATTAAAAACAATTCAGTTACCTCCTAAGTTAAAATTTAAACATTTATACATTTTAAGTTAAACCTATTTCTACTCACCTCTAAAAGAAGGGGGAGGAGTCAACAGGGGTATAAAAGGAGCGGCCCAAGAGCAGGAGCTCATTTTTCTTTTGACCTGCAACAGAGAAACAACTCTTTAACAGACAGGCAAATTATTTCTTTTTTAGTGTGCAAGGCCTGAGGAAGACCCCATAGGGTTGAAACGTTGCCCAGAGGCACACGTATTTATTTTATAAAAACAATTTGATTTTCATTTAAAAACAATTTCATTTTCATTTAAAAACACATTATAAGTTAAATATATTACTATACATAAAAACCATTATTTTATAGATAACCTAACTAATATATAAATATAAATACATTATTATTACATAAATACACCGCTTTAAAAACCAATTATGGATCAGGGGTGGACTGAGGTGCGGTACGGCGGACGCCGGCACACCCGCCACCCCCCTTGGGACCGACGTAGCGGGTGGTCCAATGGGCAGATGGCCCGTGCACCTACCTTCTCTTCCGAGAGAGGGTTTTTCTCTTCTAATCCTGACCCGCCAGTGCCTCCTCTGAGGGCTGCGCGTTACGCCGGTCCCCAATACCGCTCCTACGCAGCGGTGGTCCGCCAAGATAATCCCAGATCAGCTCGTGGAGGGGCTCCTTCGCGGGCTATAGGATCTGAAGTCAGGCGGGAACCAGCCAACCCCCAGTTTGGGAAGCTAGTACGCAAATTGTACGCAGTCATCAAAATGGTACATCATTTGAGAAAGGTGGCAAAGACACCTGGGAAACCAGAGCCACGCATGATTTCCAGGATGGTTGAGATTTTGACAAGGATGATTAAGCCCGCAGTTCCCACACAGCGTGTGGTGGAGATGATCTCAGAGAATGCAAGGGAGTGGGGTGACAATACTTACCTGATCCTGACAGAGCATTATGAGACAGGGATTGAGGAACTTTTGGAGGAACTTTCAGGTCTTCTTACCCAAGAGTGGAAGACGGCCTTTGAGGTAGCAGTTCGTTGGGCCAAACGAAACCTTTCTCATATCACACAAGAGGTGATTGATCATGCTGAGGCAATGATAACTGCTAGAACTGATACCAGGGACCTGGTACAGTCTCAGACTATGGTCCAGCCACAGGGTGAAGACCAACCCATGACCGTGGCAAGGATGACCGAACATGCCCACAATGGACAAGACAGACAGCAGGGTTCTTCGAGGGAAAAAGTACCCCAGAAGCGTGAAACACTTAAGTGTAGTAGGAAGACGAGACATCTTGAGGACAATCTTCTTCAGGATAAAGTAGAGGTAGCCGAAGACAAGGGAGAACAAGCTAAAGTACATGCGGTTCAGACTTCCCGGCGAGCCTCAGAAGTAGTTAGTGGGACAGCCCCAGATGAGGATGTTTTTGAAGAGTCAGTGGAGTTTTTTATGGACTCACAGCCAGACAAGAGGAAATATCCTCCATTAAGTGAAAAGCAGAAAGCCTTTCTTAAATGGCGTGCTGGGATGCCTGAACTGCAAGGGATTATTGAATGGGAAAAGAAAGTCTTGAAGGGCAGACCCCAAATACCTTGGAGTGAGTTTTAAGCCCTTAGTCCTAGGCCTAACCAGGACTTTGAATCTGGCCCTAACCCCAAACTAAATATAATCATACCCTGGCCCTAAATCCTAAACTTAACCACTACATCTGGCCCTAACCCTAAGATAACTATATCCCGGTCCTAAACCCTAAACCTAACCACTTGATCTGGCCCTAACCCTAAGCCTAAACCTAACCACTGGAATCTGGCCCTAACCCTAAGGTAATTTATCCTGGCCCTAAACCTAACCACTATAAACTACTCAAATCTGGCCCTAACCCTAAGGTAACCCTACCCTAGTCCTAAACTCTAACCTTAACCACTACATTTGGCCCTAACCCTAAGTTGAATACTAACCCTACCCTGGTTCTAAACCCTAAACCTAACTACTAAAATCTGGTCCTAACCCTAAGGTAACCCTACCCTAGTCCTATACTCTAACCCTAACCACTACATTTGGCCCTAACCCTAAGTTAAACATTAACCCTACTCTGGTCCTAAACCCTAAATCTAACCACTAAAATCTGGCCCTAACCCTAAGGTAACCCTACCCTAGTCCTAAACTCTAACCCTAACCACTACATTTGGCCCTAACCCTAAGGTAAATACTAACCCTACCCTGGTCCTAAACCCTAAATCTAACCACTAAAATCTGGCCCTAACCCTAAGGTAACCCTACCCTAGTCCTAAACTCTAACCCTAACCACTACAATTGGCCCTAACCCTAAGTTAAACATTAACCCTACCCTGGTCCTAAACCCTAAATCTAATCATTATAACTTGGCCCTAACCCTAAGGTAACCCTACCCTAGCCCTAAACACTGCTATAAACCCTAAAACTAAAACCCTAATTTGGGGTGTTTAAATTCATAATTAATTTTGGAAGAACAATTAAAAATTTAAAAACAATTAATAATTTAAAAATATAATCCATAACATTGACAATAAAATCGAACAATTACTTACCTGGATAATAAATAATTAATAATAAATAATTAATAATTAAAAAGTAAATACTTACCTTGCCTACCTAAGTTAAAATCTATAATTTATACTTACCTGGATAAGATTAAAAACAATTCAGTTACCTCCTAAGTTAAAATTTAAACATTTATACATTTTAAGTTAAACCTATTTCTACTCACCTCTAAAAGAAGGGGGAGGAGTCAACAGGGGTATAAAAGGAGCGGCCCAAGAGCAGGAGCTCATTTTTCTTTTGACCTGCAACAGAGAAACAACTCTTTAACAGACAGGCAAATTATTTCTTTTTTAGTGTGCAAGGCCTGAGGAAGACCCCATAGGGTTGAAACGTTGCCCAGAGGCACACGTATTTATTTTATAAAAACAATTTGATTTTCATTTAAAAACAATTTCATTTTCATTTAAAAACACATTATAAGTTAAATATATTACTATACATAAAAACCATTATTTTATAGATAACCTAACTAATATATAAATATAAATACATTATTATTACATAAATACACCGCTTTAAAAACCAATTATGGATCAGGGGTGGACTGAGGTGCGGTACGGCGGACGCCGGCACACCCGCCACCCCCCTTGGGACCGACGTAGCGGGTGGTCCAATGGGCAGATGGCCCGTGCACCTACCTTCTCTTCCGAGAGAGGGTTTTTCTCTTCTAATCCTGACCCGCCAGTGCCTCCTCTGAGGGCTGCGCGTTACGCCGGTCCCCAATACCGCTCCTACGCAGCGGTGGTCCGCCAAGATAATCCCAGATCAGCTCGTGGAGGGGCTCCTTCGCGGGCTATAGGATCTGAAGTCAGGCGGGAACCAGCCAACCCCCAGTTTGGGAAGCTAGTACGCAAATTGTACGCAGTCATCAAAATGGTACATCATTTGAGAAAGGTGGCAAAGACACCTGGGAAACCAGAGCCACGCATGATTTCCAGGATGGTTGAGATTTTGACAAGGATGATTAAGCCCGCAGTTCCCACACAGCGTGTGGTGGAGATGATCTCAGAGAATGCAAGGGAGTGGGGTGACAATACTTACCTGATCCTGACAGAGCATTATGAGACAGGGATTGAGGAACTTTTGGAGGAACTTTCAGGTCTTCTTACCCAAGAGTGGAAGACGGCCTTTGAGGTAGCAGTTCGTTGGGCCAAACGAAACCTTTCTCATATCACACAAGAGGTGATTGATCATGCTGAGGCAATGATAACTGCTAGAACTGATACCAGGGACCTGGTACAGTCTCAGACTATGGTCCAGCCACAGGGTGAAGACCAACCCATGACCGTGGCAAGGATGACCGAACATGCCCACAATGGACAAGACAGACAGCAGGGTTCTTCGAGGGAAAAAGTACCCCAGAAGCGTGAAACACTTAAGTGTAGTAGGAAGACGAGACATCTTGAGGACAATCTTCTTCAGGATAAAGTAGAGGTAGCCGAAGACAAGGGAGAACAAGCTAAAGTACATGCGGTTCAGACTTCCCGGCGAGCCTCAGAAGTAGTTAGTGGGACAGCCCCAGATGAGGATGTTTTTGAAGAGTCAGTGGAGTTTTTTATGGACTCACAGCCAGACAAGAGGAAATATCCTCCATTAAGTGAAAAGCAGAAAGCCTTTCTTAAATGGCGTGCTGGGATGCCTGAACTGCAAGGGATTATTGAATGGGAAAAGAAAGTCTTGAAGGGCAGACCCCAAATACCTTGGAGTGAGTTTTAAGCCCTTAGTCCTAGGCCTAACCAGGACTTTGAATCTGGCCCTAACCCCAAACTAAATATAATCATACCCTGGCCCTAAATCCTAAACTTAACCACTACATCTGGCCCTAACCCTAAGATAACTATATCCCGGTCCTAAACCCTAAACCTAACCACTTGATCTGGCCCTAACCCTAAGCCTAAACCTAACCACTGGAATCTGGCCCTAACCCTAAGGTAATTTATCCTGGCCCTAAACCTAACCACTATAAACTACTCAAATCTGGCCCTAACCCTAAGGTAACCCTACCCTAGTCCTAAACTCTAACCTTAACCACTACATTTGGCCCTAACCCTAAGTTGAATACTAACCCTACCCTGGTTCTAAACCCTAAACCTAACTACTAAAATCTGGTCCTAACCCTAAGGTAACCCTACCCTAGTCCTATACTCTAACCCTAACCACTACATTTGGCCCTAACCCTAAGTTAAACATTAACCCTACTCTGGTCCTAAACCCTAAATCTAACCACTAAAATCTGGCCCTAACCCTAAGGTAACCCTACCCTAGTCCTAAACTCTAACCCTAACCACTACATTTGGCCCTAACCCTAAGGTAAATACTAACCCTACCCTGGTCCTAAACCCTAAATCTAACCACTAAAATCTGGCCCTAACCCTAAGGTAACCCTACCCTAGTCCTAAACTCTAACCCTAACCACTACAATTGGCCCTAACCCTAAGTTAAACATTAACCCTACCCTGGTCCTAAACCCTAAATCTAATCATTATAACTTGGCCCTAACCCTAAGGTAACCCTACCCTAGCCCTAAACACTGCTATAAACCCTAAAACTAAAACCCTAATTTGGGGTGTTTAAATTCATAATTAATTTTGGAAGAACAATTAAAAATTTAAAAACAATTAATAATTTAAAAATATAATCCATAACATTGACAATAAAATCGAACAATTACTTACCTGGATAATAAATAATTAATAATAAATAATTAATAATTAAAAAGTAAATACTTACCTTGCCTACCTAAGTTAAAATCTATAATTTATACTTACCTGGATAAGATTAAAAACAATTCAGTTACCTCCTAAGTTAAAATTTAAACATTTATACATTTTAAGTTAAACCTATTTCTACTCACCTCTAAAAGAAGGGGGAGGAGTCAACAGGGGTATAAAAGGAGCGGCCCAAGAGCAGGAGCTCATTTTTCTTTTGACCTGCAACAGAGAAACAACTCTTTAACAGACAGGCAAATTATTTCTTTTTTAGTGTGCAAGGCCTGAGGAAGACCCCATAGGGTTGAAACGTTGCCCAGAGGCACACGTATTTATTTTATAAAAACAATTTGATTTTCATTTAAAAACAATTTCATTTTCATTTAAAAACACATTATAAGTTAAATATATTACTATACATAAAAACCATTATTTTATAGATAACCTAACTAATATATAAATATAAATACATTATTATTACATAAATACACCGCTTTAAAAACCAATTATGGATCAGGGGTGGACTGAGGTGCGGTACGGCGGACGCCGGCACACCCGCCACCCCCCTTGGGACCGACGTAGCGGGTGGTCCAATGGGCAGATGGCCCGTGCACCTACCTTCTCTTCCGAGAGAGGGTTTTTCTCTTCTAATCCTGACCCGCCAGTGCCTCCTCTGAGGGCTGCGCGTTACGCCGGTCCCCAATACCGCTCCTACGCAGCGGTGGTCCGCCAAGATAATCCCAGATCAGCTCGTGGAGGGGCTCCTTCGCGGGCTATAGGATCTGAAGTCAGGCGGGAACCAGCCAACCCCCAGTTTGGGAAGCTAGTACGCAAATTGTACGCAGTCATCAAAATGGTACATCATTTGAGAAAGGTGGCAAAGACACCTGGGAAACCAGAGCCACGCATGATTTCCAGGATGGTTGAGATTTTGACAAGGATGATTAAGCCCGCAGTTCCCACACAGCGTGTGGTGGAGATGATCTCAGAGAATGCAAGGGAGTGGGGTGACAATACTTACCTGATCCTGACAGAGCATTATGAGACAGGGATTGAGGAACTTTTGGAGGAACTTTCAGGTCTTCTTACCCAAGAGTGGAAGACGGCCTTTGAGGTAGCAGTTCGTTGGGCCAAACGAAACCTTTCTCATATCACACAAGAGGTGATTGATCATGCTGAGGCAATGATAACTGCTAGAACTGATACCAGGGACCTGGTACAGTCTCAGACTATGGTCCAGCCACAGGGTGAAGACCAACCCATGACCGTGGCAAGGATGACCGAACATGCCCACAATGGACAAGACAGACAGCAGGGTTCTTCGAGGGAAAAAGTACCCCAGAAGCGTGAAACACTTAAGTGTAGTAGGAAGACGAGACATCTTGAGGACAATCTTCTTCAGGATAAAGTAGAGGTAGCCGAAGACAAGGGAGAACAAGCTAAAGTACATGCGGTTCAGACTTCCCGGCGAGCCTCAGAAGTAGTTAGTGGGACAGCCCCAGATGAGGATGTTTTTGAAGAGTCAGTGGAGTTTTTTATGGACTCACAGCCAGACAAGAGGAAATATCCTCCATTAAGTGAAAAGCAGAAAGCCTTTCTTAAATGGCGTGCTGGGATGCCTGAACTGCAAGGGATTATTGAATGGGAAAAGAAAGTCTTGAAGGGCAGACCCCAAATACCTTGGAGTGAGTTTTAAGCCCTTAGTCCTAGGCCTAACCAGGACTTTGAATCTGGCCCTAACCCCAAACTAAATATAATCATACCCTGGCCCTAAATCCTAAACTTAACCACTACATCTGGCCCTAACCCTAAGATAACTATATCCCGGTCCTAAACCCTAAACCTAACCACTTGATCTGGCCCTAACCCTAAGCCTAAACCTAACCACTGGAATCTGGCCCTAACCCTAAGGTAATTTATCCTGGCCCTAAACCTAACCACTATAAACTACTCAAATCTGGCCCTAACCCTAAGGTAACCCTACCCTAGTCCTAAACTCTAACCTTAACCACTACATTTGGCCCTAACCCTAAGTTGAATACTAACCCTACCCTGGTTCTAAACCCTAAACCTAACTACTAAAATCTGGTCCTAACCCTAAGGTAACCCTACCCTAGTCCTATACTCTAACCCTAACCACTACATTTGGCCCTAACCCTAAGTTAAACATTAACCCTACTCTGGTCCTAAACCCTAAATCTAACCACTAAAATCTGGCCCTAACCCTAAGGTAACCCTACCCTAGTCCTAAACTCTAACCCTAACCACTACATTTGGCCCTAACCCTAAGGTAAATACTAACCCTACCCTGGTCCTAAACCCTAAATCTAACCACTAAAATCTGGCCCTAACCCTAAGGTAACCCTACCCTAGTCCTAAACTCTAACCCTAACCACTACAATTGGCCCTAACCCTAAGTTAAACATTAACCCTACCCTGGTCCTAAACCCTAAATCTAATCATTATAACTTGGCCCTAACCCTAAGGTAACCCTACCCTAGCCCTAAACACTGCTATAAACCCTAAAACTAAAACCCTAATTTGGGGTGTTTAAATTCATAATTAATTTTGGAAGAACAATTAAAAATTTAAAAACAATTAATAATTTAAAAATATAATCCATAACATTGACAATAAAATCGAACAATTACTTACCTGGATAATAAATAATTAATAATAAATAATTAATAATTAAAAAGTAAATACTTACCTTGCCAATCCATAACATTGACAATAAAATCGAACAATTACTTACCTGGATAATAAATAATTAATAATAAATAATTAATAATTAAAAAGTAAATACTTACCTTGCCTACCTAAGTTAAAATCTATAATTTATACTTACCTGGATAAGATTAAAAACAATTCAGTTACCTCCTAAGTTAAAATTTAAACATTTATACATTTTAAGTTAAACCTATTTCTACTCACCTCTAAAAGAAGGGGGAGGAGTCAACAGGGGTATAAAAGGAGCGGCCCAAGAGCAGGAGCTCATTTTTCTTTTGACCTGCAACAGAGAAACAACTCTTTAACAGACAGGCAAATTATTTCTTTTTTAGTGTGCAAGGCCTGAGGAAGACCCCATAGGGTTGAAACGTTGCCCAGAGGCACACGTATTTATTTTATAAAAACAATTTGATTTTCATTTAAAAACAATTTCATTTTCATTTAAAAACACATTATAAGTTAAATATATTACTATACATAAAAACCATTATTTTATAGATAACCTAACTAATATATAAATATAAATACATTATTATTACATAAATACACCGCTTTAAAAACCAATTATGGATCAGGGGTGGACTGAGGTGCGGTACGGCGGACGCCGGCACACCCGCCACCCCCCTTGGGACCGACGTAGCGGGTGGTCCAATGGGCAGATGGCCCGTGCACCTACCTTCTCTTCCGAGAGAGGGTTTTTCTCTTCTAATCCTAACCCTAACCCTAACCCCCCTAACCCTAACCCTAACCCCCCCTAACCCTAACCCCTAACCCTAACCCTAACCCTAACCCTAACCCTAACCCTAACCCCCTAACCCCCTAACCCCTAACCCTAACCCCCCTAACCCTAACCCTAACCCTAACCCTAACCCTAACCCTAACCCTAACCCCCTAACCCTAACCCCCCTAACCCTAACCCTAACCCTAACCCCCTAACCCTAACCCCTAACCCTAACCCTAACCCTAACCCTAACCCTAACCCTAACCCCCTAACCCTAACCCTAACCCTAACCCCTAACCCTAACCCTAACCCTAACCCCCTAACCCTAACCCCCCCTAACCCTAACCCTAACCCTCCTCTTGCCCTAACCCTAACCACTTCCCTAACCCTAATCCTAACCACTCCCCCTTCCACTATGCCTAACCCTAACCACTTCCCTGTCCCTAACCCTAACCTATCCCCCATCCTTTAACCCTAACCCTAACCACTTCCCTTTCCCTAAACCTAACCTATCCCCCATCCTTTATCCAATTCCCTAACCCTAGCCCTAACCCCGTCCTTTAACCCTAACCCTAACCACTTCCCTTTCCCTAACCCTAACCCTAACCCCATCCTTTAACCCTAACCCTAACCACTTCCCTTTCCCTAACCCTAACCCTAACCCCATCCTTTAACCCTAACCCTAACCACTTCCCTTTCCCTAACCCTAACCTATCCCCCATCCTTTAACCCTAACCCTAATTACTGTTACTATCCTTTAACCCTACTTCTAACTACTCTTTTCCTTTTCTCTAAAATCTAACCCTAATTCTTTATTTCCTTTAAATCTAACCCTAATTCTTTATTTCTTCTAACCCTAATTTTTTTATTTATTTTTTTTATTGTTTTATTTTATTTATTTATTTATTTCTTCTTCTTTTCTCTTTCTTCTTGCTTTTCTTTTCTTCTTCTTTTTCTTATATCCTAACCCTAATTTTTCTTTATTTCATCTCAGCAGACCATAAGTGCAATAAAAATATTAAAAAAGTACAATTATACATAATAAATAAATATTAAGATCACACAATTCATATATAGGTTCACACTATTTAAACACAATTGAAATTCATCATAAATCCATTAAAAACCATTAAAAACCCATTATAATGGGATACTCACCTCAAAACCCTACGTACGGAGGGGGTGGGACTTACCTGGGAGGAGGGGTATATAAGGAGGAGCAGAGCACACTCTCTCCCTCATTCTGCCTCTGACTCTCAAGGGAGAAACACTGCCTGACAGTCTGCTGAGAAGGAAAATAAATAACTTTGCATACATTCACTCTTCTATTCTTTTCTTTTTTATTATTTTTCGCCTGAAGAAGACCTAATCAGGTCGAAACGTCGCGGCATTTATCTTTCATCTTTCTTCTTTCTTCTTTCTTTTCATTTCATTTCTATTACATCCATAAATAGTTTTATTTCATATATATCTTACCTATAATAAATAAATAAATAAATATATACACTATAATTAATTAAATACACCGCTTCATAGTCATAAACAATAAATAGATATTAAAAACAGCATCATGCCCGGCTGGGATGATGGCTGGACCACAGTACGGTACGGGGGCAGACGTGGTCGTCCCCGTGACCGTACTGATTATAGACCACGCCAGTGGGACAGTGGTGAGCGACCACGCCGCTGGGACAGTGGTGAGAGTCACCGAAGATGGGATAGCGGTGGGAGGGGGCCTGGGTGGAAGGACCGCGCACCTCCTTTCCCCCGCGGAGGCGGGAGAAGGGGCCCTAACCCACGTCCTAACCGGCCTGTGCCTCCTCCGGGGTTCTCTGCCTCCGCGTATCCCCCTAAAACATCTAGGTATGAAGGACCGCAATCTCGTTCCTATGCCTACGTAGCTCGCCAAAACATTCCCAGAGCTGGCCCAAACATTTCCGGACCCCGTCAGTACATCCCCAGATCAGCTCCTACGGGACAAAATTTACGTTTTCAACGCCAGGCAAACGATCAGGGTGGTAATATGAATCAGAGGATACAAACTGACCCTGCATTTGGTTTGCTGGTACGTAAGCTACACAAGGTGATAAAAATGGTACATCACCTGCAAAATGTCACTCCGGAACAGGGGAAAAGTGACCCAAAAATGATTTCCCAAATGGTGGAAATGTTGTCATCTGTGGTTAAACCAGCATCCCCAACGGAGAACACAATAGATATGATTGTGGGCAATGCTAAAAACTGGGGAATTAACACTATGACAATCTTGGAGGACCACTACAGGGGAGGTTTGGAGACCATTTTAACGGATCTTGCAAGCCATCTCACTACAGAGTGGAAAACTGCCTTTACGGTAGCAACAAAATGGGCACGCAAAAACTTGCCCCGTATAAAACAACAGGTGATAGATCACGCAGAAGCATTGATCACGACGTGTGATCAAGAACGTGGACAAAACGTGGACACTAATGCACAAACTCCCATACAACAAACACAGGGAGTACCACAAACAACACAGACAACACAGGGAGGGGAAACTCACCAGCCAAGCACACATACAGTGGCCACGATGACGGATCAGGGCTCTGACCGTTCACCACAGGTCCTACGAGAGGTAGAATCTCCTAAAGAGCAGAGATCTCCTCGTGGACGAAGTGTGTTAAATCCATGTGTGCTTCCGGATAGTGGTAGGATCTCGGTTGCCGAGGAAGCCCAACAGGGAGCTGTGGGCACTACCAGTCCAACCTTTGGCCCAGAGTGGAATTTGGAAAGTCCACTGTCTGGTAGCGTGAGACGGGCTACAGTCAGTAGCCAACAGGGACCTGTTGGTAATAGTAGCTCAATCTTTACGGGGTTGAACTTGAGCAGTCAATTGACTGGGAGTAGGGGACAGCCTACAGTGGGCACGACACCCAGAAGGTCTCCAGTCTCAGATCGCGTAGATAATAGTATCCAACCTACTACAGCGATAGTGCACCAGGGCCCACTTACCCAACATAGTACGTCACAAGGAGATAACGTGGTTACGGGACAGGTGGATTCCGTAAATGTTAGCACCCCAAGAGCCAAGACTTTCAGGGTTAACAAGCACGTACATACAGATCGCAAAATTGTGGAATGGAGCTTGAGCGTGAGAAAAAAATGGCTCATAATAGGAGACTCCAATCTGGTCAGATTTCCGAATCATTCCATTCCGGATCTCCAGGTTGATAGTTATCCAGGAGCCAACTTCCGCCACGCCCATGCAATCATCTCAAAGTCATCAAGCCACGTAATAGTGGAAAAAGTTGTCCTCTCCTTTGGGATTAATTGCCGAGGTCAAAAGGTCAAGGAAACCACAATCAAACAACTGCAAGGAGCACTTAGAATGGCAAGAAGGATGTTTCCGTATGCAGAGGTTTGGGTACCCACCCTTAATTTCTCTGATGCCTTACCTCTTACGGAAAAACTCAATCTCCAACAGCTTAATGGGTACATGAGCAGGACCAGGATTGGCATTCCCCCACTTCCGAACAACCAATTCCGGACGGAATCAGATGGCGTGCATTGGACAAAAGCAACGGCACGCTTAATGTTGACTCATTGGAGTAGGTTTTTAAACTTCAAGGCCCCTTAAGCCTTTCAGAGGAGGGGAATGAAGGTTTACCGCCATTCTCTTATCAAAATGTCATTATATTGGCTAAAAATTTCACCCTATCTAAAGAACAACTTCAATTGTTGAATAGGGGGTTGACATTTATACCTACTATTGATATCAATAAAAATCAAAAAATACAATTGGAATTTGATCTCCAAATCTATCATAGGAAAGTTAAATTAGCAGCCTATTTTAAAAATTCAGTTGATCGTGAAGCTACGCCATTCACACCTTCATCAAATTGGGTGCCCCCATCAGATAAATTGCCAAGAGAAATTGATATATTGGTGAAAAAGGACATTAAGGATTTTAAAAGACATTTCAAATTTCATAAGGAAGAACCAAATTTGTCACAAGAAGAGATGGAGGCCCTTAAGGAATTAATTAGTTTTAAGCATATTGTTATTAAACCCGCGGACAAGGGCAGCGCGGTAGTCATACAGGACAGGGATCAATACATTAAGGAAGTGTACAGACAATTAAATAACGACACATATTATAAAAAATTGGATAGACCAATATATTTACAAACAATTGATACAGTACACAACATAATAAATAATTTAAAAAAGAAAAAATTTATTAATGCAAAACAGCAACAATATTTAAAAGGTAGCCCACAACCTAGAGAAAGGAGATTCTATATCTTACCAAAGATCCACAAAGATCCTAGTCAGTGGACGGTCCCATATGAAATTCCTCCGGGAAGACCCATAGTTTCGGATTGTAACAGCGAAACGTATCAAACAGCGGAATATATTGATTACTATTTGAATCCATTGTCGGTCAAACATGCCTCTTATGTGAAGGACACCTATCATTTTGTTGATATGGTCAAGAACATGCAGGTTCCCCAAAATTGTTGGTTCTTTTCAATAG
Organism: Pagrus pagrus; assembly: GCF_965226575.1. Classification (NCBI taxonomy): domain Eukaryota; kingdom Metazoa; phylum Chordata; class Actinopteri; order Spariformes; family Sparidae; genus Pagrus; species Pagrus pagrus. The sequence goes on from NW_028175119.1 coordinate 17,325, forward strand.
ATGTGGATAGTTTATATACAAACATCGATATACCGGCAGGATTATCAGCGGTAAGGAAAATATTTGAAAAATACCCTGATGATGCAAGACCGGATGAGGAAATATTGCAATTATTGGAGATTAATCTGACCAAAAACGATTTTCAATTCAATGAGGAATATTATCTACAAATTAAGGGAACGGCAATGGGCAAAAGATTTGCTCCTGCCTATGCTAATATATTCATGGCATATTGGGAGGAAGAGGCTTTAGCCAAATGTCCAAAGCAGCCTCTACGTTATCTTAGATATCTGGACGATATTTGGGGTATTTGGCCTTATTCGAAGGAAGACTTGATGGAATTCATGAATATCCTAAATAGTCATGATTCCTCTATTAAATTAAAATATGAAATTCAGCAACAAGCAATTGATTTTTTAGACACAACCGTGTATAAGGGAGAGTCATTTGACAATCACCGGCATTTGGATATCAAGGTATTTTTCAAAAAAACAGACACGCATGCGTTGTTATATAAAACAAGTTTCCATCCGAAACATACATATAAAGGATTAGTCAAATCTCAACTATTACGATTTAAACGGATTTGTACACAAGAGAGAGATTTTTGGGAAGCGGTGAAAACACTTTTTAGAGCACTACTGGACCGAGGATACTCGAGATCCTTCTTGAGAAGATGTCTAAAAAGCTTTCAAGTTCGAACACATCGAAACAGAGATAAGATTGTTCCATTGATTACTACTTTTTCATCGGCGAGCAGAATCATCAGCAGTAAAATCAAGGACAATTTCCATGCAATAATTGAGGATTCAGGAACATTGCAAAATCATCAGGTAATATCAGCACATAGAAAACACAAGAACTTGAAAGACTTTTTGGTCAGAGCAAAACTTAGAAAATTACAACAAGCCTACACCAAATTTATACCGGAATTTTTCTGCAATCTCAAATATATTCGTAACAAATTTGATAGAACAATATTCAGGATTTCACAACATTTCAGCCCATCAACCACAAATTGTGTTTATATCATATTTTGTCTGAAATGTGGGAAGCAATATGTTGGAGAAACGAGAAATGCTATTGCAACGAGAATGTGGCAACATAGATACAACATCAGAAACAAGAAAGAGACCACAACACCGTTGGTACAACATTTTTTATTACATGGATTGCAGAATCTTAGGATTGCAGGAATTGAAACAAATTCATCATGGACACATATTGATAGAAAGAAAAAGGAAAGAAGGTGGATATATTGGATACACACAAAACAACCATTTGGCCTTAATACTTAAATATCATTAGATAACGCATAAAAACAGACAAAATTCAATTTAATTTGACCCTAAAAATCTTTGGTATTTTGTGCCTAAAAACTAGGAACCAAAATTGGCTCTATCCACCCTCTATATCTATGCCTAAACCTAAATTTTTCTTTTTTCTGTTTCTATTTCTAACCTGAACCCTTTCCCTTCCCTTTCCCTAACCCTAACCTTTCCCCCTTCCTCTTGCCCTAACCCTAACCACTTCCCTAACCCTAATCCTAACCACTCCCCCTTCCACTATGCCTAACCCTAACCACTTCCCTGTCCCTAACCCTAACCTATCCCCCATCCTTTAACCCTAACCCTAACCACTTCCCTTTCCCTAAACCTAACCTATCCCCCATCCTTTATCCAATTCCCTAACCCTAGCCCTAACCCCGTCCTTTAACCCTAACCCTAACCACTTCCCTTTCCCTAACCCTAACCCTAACCCCATCCTTTAACCCTAACCCTAACCACTTCCCTTTCCCTAACCCTAACCCTAACCCCATCCTTTAACCCTAACCCTAACCACTTCCCTTTCCCTAACCCTAACCTATCCCCCATCCTTTAACCCTAACCCTAATTACTGTTACTATCCTTTAACCCTACTTCTAACTACTCTTTTCCTTTTCTCTAAAATCTAACCCTAATTCTTTATTTCCTTTAAATCTAACCCTAATTCTTTATTTCTTCTAACCCTAATTTTTTTATTTATTTTTTTTATTGTTTTATTTTATTTATTTATTTATTTCTTCTTCTTTTCTCTTTCTTCTTGCTTTTCTTTTCTTCTTCTTTTTCTTATATCCTAACCCTAATTTTTCTTTATTTCATCTCAGCAGACCATAAGTGCAATAAAAATATTAAAAAAGTACAATTATACATAATAAATAAATATTAAGATCACACAATTCATATATAGGTTCACACTATTTAAACACAATTGAAATTCATCATAAATCCATTAAAAACCATTAAAAACCCATTATAATGGGATACTCACCTCAAAACCCTACGTACGGAGGGGGTGGGACTTACCTGGGAGGAGGGGTATATAAGGAGGAGCAGAGCACACTCTCTCCCTCATTCTGCCTCTGACTCTCAAGGGAGAAACACTGCCTGACAGTCTGCTGAGAAGGAAAATAAATAACTTTGCATACATTCACTCTTCTATTCTTTTCTTTTTTATTATTTTTCGCCTGAAGAAGACCTAATCAGGTCGAAACGTCGCGGCATTTATCTTTCATCTTTCTTCTTTCTTCTTTCTTTTCATTTCATTTCTATTACATCCATAAATAGTTTTATTTCATATATATCTTACCTATAATAAATAAATAAATAAATATATACACTATAATTAATTAAATACACCGCTTCATAGTCATAAACAATAAATAGATATTAAAAACAGCATCATGCCCGGCTGGGATGATGGCTGGACCACAGTACGGTACGGGGGCAGACGTGGTCGTCCCCGTGACCGTACTGATTATAGACCACGCCAGTGGGACAGTGGTGAGCGACCACGCCGCTGGGACAGTGGTGAGAGTCACCGAAGATGGGATAGCGGTGGGAGGGGGCCTGGGTGGAAGGACCGCGCACCTCCTTTCCCCCGCGGAGGCGGGAGAAGGGGCCCTAACCCACGTCCTAACCGGCCTGTGCCTCCTCCGGGGTTCTCTGCCTCCGCGTATCCCCCTAAAACATCTAGGTATGAAGGACCGCAATCTCGTTCCTATGCCTACGTAGCTCGCCAAAACATTCCCAGAGCTGGCCCAAACATTTCCGGACCCCGTCAGTACATCCCCAGATCAGCTCCTACGGGACAAAATTTACGTTTTCAACGCCAGGCAAACGATCAGGGTGGTAATATGAATCAGAGGATACAAACTGACCCTGCATTTGGTTTGCTGGTACGTAAGCTACACAAGGTGATAAAAATGGTACATCACCTGCAAAATGTCACTCCGGAACAGGGGAAAAGTGACCCAAAAATGATTTCCCAAATGGTGGAAATGTTGTCATCTGTGGTTAAACCAGCATCCCCAACGGAGAACACAATAGATATGATTGTGGGCAATGCTAAAAACTGGGGAATTAACACTATGACAATCTTGGAGGACCACTACAGGGGAGGTTTGGAGACCATTTTAACGGATCTTGCAAGCCATCTCACTACAGAGTGGAAAACTGCCTTTACGGTAGCAACAAAATGGGCACGCAAAAACTTGCCCCGTATAAAACAACAGGTGATAGATCACGCAGAAGCATTGATCACGACGTGTGATCAAGAACGTGGACAAAACGTGGACACTAATGCACAAACTCCCATACAACAAACACAGGGAGTACCACAAACAACACAGACAACACAGGGAGGGGAAACTCACCAGCCAAGCACACATACAGTGGCCACGATGACGGATCAGGGCTCTGACCGTTCACCACAGGTCCTACGAGAGGTAGAATCTCCTAAAGAGCAGAGATCTCCTCGTGGACGAAGTGTGTTAAATCCATGTGTGCTTCCGGATAGTGGTAGGATCTCGGTTGCCGAGGAAGCCCAACAGGGAGCTGTGGGCACTACCAGTCCAACCTTTGGCCCAGAGTGGAATTTGGAAAGTCCACTGTCTGGTAGCGTGAGACGGGCTACAGTCAGTAGCCAACAGGGACCTGTTGGTAATAGTAGCTCAATCTTTACGGGGTTGAACTTGAGCAGTCAATTGACTGGGAGTAGGGGACAGCCTACAGTGGGCACGACACCCAGAAGGTCTCCAGTCTCAGATCGCGTAGATAATAGTATCCAACCTACTACAGCGATAGTGCACCAGGGCCCACTTACCCAACATAGTACGTCACAAGGAGATAACGTGGTTACGGGACAGGTGGATTCCGTAAATGTTAGCACCCCAAGAGCCAAGACTTTCAGGGTTAACAAGCACGTACATACAGATCGCAAAATTGTGGAATGGAGCTTGAGCGTGAGAAAAAAATGGCTCATAATAGGAGACTCCAATCTGGTCAGATTTCCGAATCATTCCATTCCGGATCTCCAGGTTGATAGTTATCCAGGAGCCAACTTCCGCCACGCCCATGCAATCATCTCAAAGTCATCAAGCCACGTAATAGTGGAAAAAGTTGTCCTCTCCTTTGGGATTAATTGCCGAGGTCAAAAGGTCAAGGAAACCACAATCAAACAACTGCAAGGAGCACTTAGAATGGCAAGAAGGATGTTTCCGTATGCAGAGGTTTGGGTACCCACCCTTAATTTCTCTGATGCCTTACCTCTTACGGAAAAACTCAATCTCCAACAGCTTAATGGGTACATGAGCAGGACCAGGATTGGCATTCCCCCACTTCCGAACAACCAATTCCGGACGGAATCAGATGGCGTGCATTGGACAAAAGCAACGGCACGCTTAATGTTGACTCATTGGAGTAGGTTTTTAAACTTCAAGGCCCCTTAAGCCTTTCAGAGGAGGGGAATGAAGGTTTACCGCCATTCTCTTATCAAAATGTCATTATATTGGCTAAAAATTTCACCCTATCTAAAGAACAACTTCAATTGTTGAATAGGGGGTTGACATTTATACCTACTATTGATATCAATAAAAATCAAAAAATACAATTGGAATTTGATCTCCAAATCTATCATAGGAAAGTTAAATTAGCAGCCTATTTTAAAAATTCAGTTGATCGTGAAGCTACGCCATTCACACCTTCATCAAATTGGGTGCCCCCATCAGATAAATTGCCAAGAGAAATTGATATATTGGTGAAAAAGGACATTAAGGATTTTAAAAGACATTTCAAATTTCATAAGGAAGAACCAAATTTGTCACAAGAAGAGATGGAGGCCCTTAAGGAATTAATTAGTTTTAAGCATATTGTTATTAAACCCGCGGACAAGGGCAGCGCGGTAGTCATACAGGACAGGGATCAATACATTAAGGAAGTGTACAGACAATTAAATAACGACACATATTATAAAAAATTGGATAGACCAATATATTTACAAACAATTGATACAGTACACAACATAATAAATAATTTAAAAAAGAAAAAATTTATTAATGCAAAACAGCAACAATATTTAAAAGGTAGCCCACAACCTAGAGAAAGGAGATTCTATATCTTACCAAAGATCCACAAAGATCCTAGTCAGTGGACGGTCCCATATGAAATTCCTCCGGGAAGACCCATAGTTTCGGATTGTAACAGCGAAACGTATCAAACAGCGGAATATATTGATTACTATTTGAATCCATTGTCGGTCAAACATGCCTCTTATGTGAAGGACACCTATCATTTTGTTGATATGGTCAAGAACATGCAGGTTCCCCAAAATTGTTGGTTCTTTTCAATAGATGTGGATAGTTTATATACAAACATCGATATACCGGCAGGATTATCAGCGGTAAGGAAAATATTTGAAAAATACCCTGATGATGCAAGACCGGATGAGGAAATATTGCAATTATTGGAGATTAATCTGACCAAAAACGATTTTCAATTCAATGAGGAATATTATCTACAAATTAAGGGAACGGCAATGGGCAAAAGATTTGCTCCTGCCTATGCTAATATATTCATGGCATATTGGGAGGAAGAGGCTTTAGCCAAATGTCCAAAGCAGCCTCTACGTTATCTTAGATATCTGGACGATATTTGGGGTATTTGGCCTTATTCGAAGGAAGACTTGATGGAATTCATGAATATCCTAAATAGTCATGATTCCTCTATTAAATTAAAATATGAAATTCAGCAACAAGCAATTGATTTTTTAGACACAACCGTGTATAAGGGAGAGTCATTTGACAATCACCGGCATTTGGATATCAAGGTATTTTTCAAAAAAACAGACACGCATGCGTTGTTATATAAAACAAGTTTCCATCCGAAACATACATATAAAGGATTAGTCAAATCTCAACTATTACGATTTAAACGGATTTGTACACAAGAGAGAGATTTTTGGGAAGCGGTGAAAACACTTTTTAGAGCACTACTGGACCGAGGATACTCGAGATCCTTCTTGAGAAGATGTCTAAAAAGCTTTCAAGTTCGAACACATCGAAACAGAGATAAGATTGTTCCATTGATTACTACTTTTTCATCGGCGAGCAGAATCATCAGCAGTAAAATCAAGGACAATTTCCATGCAATAATTGAGGATTCAGGAACATTGCAAAATCATCAGGTAATATCAGCACATAGAAAACACAAGAACTTGAAAGACTTTTTGGTCAGAGCAAAACTTAGAAAATTACAACAAGCCTACACCAAATTTATACCGGAATTTTTCTGCAATCTCAAATATATTCGTAACAAATTTGATAGAACAATATTCAGGATTTCACAACATTTCAGCCCATCAACCACAAATTGTGTTTATATCATATTTTGTCTGAAATGTGGGAAGCAATATGTTGGAGAAACGAGAAATGCTATTGCAACGAGAATGTGGCAACATAGATACAACATCAGAAACAAGAAAGAGACCACAACACCGTTGGTACAACATTTTTTATTACATGGATTGCAGAATCTTAGGATTGCAGGAATTGAAACAAATTCATCATGGACACATATTGATAGAAAGAAAAAGGAAAGAAGGTGGATATATTGGATACACACAAAACAACCATTTGGCCTTAATACTTAAATATCATTAGATAACGCATAAAAACAGACAAAATTCAATTTAATTTGACCCTAAAAATCTTTGGTATTTTGTGCCTAAAAACTAGGAACCAAAATTGGCTCTATCCACCCTCTATATCTATGCCTAAACCTAAATTTTTCTTTTTTCTGTTTCTATTTCTAACCTGAACCCTTTCCCTTCCCTTTCCCTAACCCTAACCTTTCCCCCTTCCTCTTGCCCTAACCCTAACCACTTCCCTAACCCTAATCCTAACCACTCCCCCTTCCACTATGCCTAACCCTAACCACTTCCCTGTCCCTAACCCTAACCTATCCCCCATCCTTTAACCCTAACCCTAACCACTTCCCTTTCCCTAAACCTAACCTATCCCCCATCCTTTATCCAATTCCCTAACCCTAGCCCTAACCCCGTCCTTTAACCCTAACCCTAACCACTTCCCTTTCCCTAACCCTAACCCTAACCCCATCCTTTAACCCTAACCCTAACCACTTCCCTTTCCCTAACCCTAACCCTAACCCCATCCTTTAACCCTAACCCTAACCACTTCCCTTTCCCTAACCCTAACCTATCCCCCATCCTTTAACCCTAACCCTAATTACTGTTACTATCCTTTAACCCTACTTCTAACTACTCTTTTCCTTTTCTCTAAAATCTAACCCTAATTCTTTATTTCCTTTAAATCTAACCCTAATTCTTTATTTCTTCTAACCCTAATTTTTTTATTTATTTTTTTTATTGTTTTATTTTATTTATTTATTTATTTCTTCTTCTTTTCTCTTTCTTCTTGCTTTTCTTTTCTTCTTCTTTTTCTTATATCCTAACCCTAATTTTTCTTTATTTCATCTCAGCAGACCATAAGTGCAATAAAAATATTAAAAAAGTACAATTATACATAATAAATAAATATTAAGATCACACAATTCATATATAGGTTCACACTATTTAAACACAATTGAAATTCATCATAAATCCATTAAAAACCATTAAAAACCCATTATAATGGGATACTCACCTCAAAACCCTACGTACGGAGGGGGTGGGACTTACCTGGGAGGAGGGGTATATAAGGAGGAGCAGAGCACACTCTCTCCCTCATTCTGCCTCTGACTCTCAAGGGAGAAACACTGCCTGACAGTCTGCTGAGAAGGAAAATAAATAACTTTGCATACATTCACTCTTCTATTCTTTTCTTTTTTATTATTTTTCGCCTGAAGAAGACCTAATCAGGTCGAAACGTCGCGGCATTTATCTTTCATCTTTCTTCTTTCTTCTTTCTTTTCATTTCATTTCTATTACATCCATAAATAGTTTTATTTCATATATATCTTACCTATAATAAATAAATAAATAAATATATACACTATAATTAATTAAATACACCGCTTCATAGTCATAAACAATAAATAGATATTAAAAACAGCATCATGCCCGGCTGGGATGATGGCTGGACCACAGTACGGTACGGGGGCAGACGTGGTCGTCCCCGTGACCGTACTGATTATAGACCACGCCAGTGGGACAGTGGTGAGCGACCACGCCGCTGGGACAGTGGTGAGAGTCACCGAAGATGGGATAGCGGTGGGAGGGGGCCTGGGTGGAAGGACCGCGCACCTCCTTTCCCCCGCGGAGGCGGGAGAAGGGGCCCTAACCCACGTCCTAACCGGCCTGTGCCTCCTCCGGGGTTCTCTGCCTCCGCGTATCCCCCTAAAACATCTAGGTATGAAGGACCGCAATCTCGTTCCTATGCCTACGTAGCTCGCCAAAACATTCCCAGAGCTGGCCCAAACATTTCCGGACCCCGTCAGTACATCCCCAGATCAGCTCCTACGGGACAAAATTTACGTTTTCAACGCCAGGCAAACGATCAGGGTGGTAATATGAATCAGAGGATACAAACTGACCCTGCATTTGGTTTGCTGGTACGTAAGCTACACAAGGTGATAAAAATGGTACATCACCTGCAAAATGTCACTCCGGAACAGGGGAAAAGTGACCCAAAAATGATTTCCCAAATGGTGGAAATGTTGTCATCTGTGGTTAAACCAGCATCCCCAACGGAGAACACAATAGATATGATTGTGGGCAATGCTAAAAACTGGGGAATTAACACTATGACAATCTTGGAGGACCACTACAGGGGAGGTTTGGAGACCATTTTAACGGATCTTGCAAGCCATCTCACTACAGAGTGGAAAACTGCCTTTACGGTAGCAACAAAATGGGCACGCAAAAACTTGCCCCGTATAAAACAACAGGTGATAGATCACGCAGAAGCATTGATCACGACGTGTGATCAAGAACGTGGACAAAACGTGGACACTAATGCACAAACTCCCATACAACAAACACAGGGAGTACCACAAACAACACAGACAACACAGGGAGGGGAAACTCACCAGCCAAGCACACATACAGTGGCCACGATGACGGATCAGGGCTCTGACCGTTCACCACAGGTCCTACGAGAGGTAGAATCTCCTAAAGAGCAGAGATCTCCTCGTGGACGAAGTGTGTTAAATCCATGTGTGCTTCCGGATAGTGGTAGGATCTCGGTTGCCGAGGAAGCCCAACAGGGAGCTGTGGGCACTACCAGTCCAACCTTTGGCCCAGAGTGGAATTTGGAAAGTCCACTGTCTGGTAGCGTGAGACGGGCTACAGTCAGTAGCCAACAGGGACCTGTTGGTAATAGTAGCTCAATCTTTACGGGGTTGAACTTGAGCAGTCAATTGACTGGGAGTAGGGGACAGCCTACAGTGGGCACGACACCCAGAAGGTCTCCAGTCTCAGATCGCGTAGATAATAGTATCCAACCTACTACAGCGATAGTGCACCAGGGCCCACTTACCCAACATAGTACGTCACAAGGAGATAACGTGGTTACGGGACAGGTGGATTCCGTAAATGTTAGCACCCCAAGAGCCAAGACTTTCAGGGTTAACAAGCACGTACATACAGATCGCAAAATTGTGGAATGGAGCTTGAGCGTGAGAAAAAAATGGCTCATAATAGGAGACTCCAATCTGGTCAGATTTCCGAATCATTCCATTCCGGATCTCCAGGTTGATAGTTATCCAGGAGCCAACTTCCGCCACGCCCATGCAATCATCTCAAAGTCATCAAGCCACGTAATAGTGGAAAAAGTTGTCCTCTCCTTTGGGATTAATTGCCGAGGTCAAAAGGTCAAGGAAACCACAATCAAACAACTGCAAGGAGCACTTAGAATGGCAAGAAGGATGTTTCCGTATGCAGAGGTTTGGGTACCCACCCTTAATTTCTCTGATGCCTTACCTCTTACGGAAAAACTCAATCTCCAACAGCTTAATGGGTACATGAGCAGGACCAGGATTGGCATTCCCCCACTTCCGAACAACCAATTCCGGACGGAATCAGATGGCGTGCATTGGACAAAAGCAACGGCACGCTTAATGTTGACTCATTGGAGTAGGTTTTTAAACTTCAAGGCCCCTTAAGCCTTTCAGAGGAGGGGAATGAAGGTTTACCGCCATTCTCTTATCAAAATGTCATTATATTGGCTAAAAATTTCACCCTATCTAAAGAACAACTTCAATTGTTGAATAGGGGGTTGACATTTATACCTACTATTGATATCAATAAAAATCAAAAAATACAATTGGAATTTGATCTCCAAATCTATCATAGGAAAGTTAAATTAGCAGCCTATTTTAAAAATTCAGTTGATCGTGAAGCTACGCCATTCACACCTTCATCAAATTGGGTGCCCCCATCAGATAAATTGCCAAGAGAAATTGATATATTGGTGAAAAAGGACATTAAGGATTTTAAAAGACATTTCAAATTTCATAAGGAAGAACCAAATTTGTCACAAGAAGAGATGGAGGCCCTTAAGGAATTAATTAGTTTTAAGCATATTGTTATTAAACCCGCGGACAAGGGCAGCGCGGTAGTCATACAGGACAGGGATCAATACATTAAGGAAGTGTACAGACAATTAAATAACGACACATATTATAAAAAATTGGATAGACCAATATATTTACAAACAATTGATACAGTACACAACATAATAAATAATTTAAAAAAGAAAAAATTTATTAATGCAAAACAGCAACAATATTTAAAAGGTAGCCCACAACCTAGAGAAAGGAGATTCTATATCTTACCAAAGATCCACAAAGATCCTAGTCAGTGGACGGTCCCATATGAAATTCCTCCGGGAAGACCCATAGTTTCGGATTGTAACAGCGAAACGTATCAAACAGCGGAATATATTGATTACTATTTGAATCCATTGTCGGTCAAACATGCCTCTTATGTGAAGGACACCTATCATTTTGTTGATATGGTCAAGAACATGCAGGTTCCCCAAAATTGTTGGTTCTTTTCAATAGATGTGGATAGTTTATATACAAACATCGATATACCGGCAGGATTATCAGCGGTAAGGAAAATATTTGAAAAATACCCTGATGATGCAAGACCGGATGAGGAAATATTGCAATTATTGGAGATTAATCTGACCAAAAACGATTTTCAATTCAATGAGGAATATTATCTACAAATTAAGGGAACGGCAATGGGCAAAAGATTTGCTCCTGCCTATGCTAATATATTCATGGCATATTGGGAGGAAGAGGCTTTAGCCAAATGTCCAAAGCAGCCTCTACGTTATCTTAGATATCTGGACGATATTTGGGGTATTTGGCCTTATTCGAAGGAAGACTTGATGGAATTCATGAATATCCTAAATAGTCATGATTCCTCTATTAAATTAAAATATGAAATTCAGCAACAAGCAATTGATTTTTTAGACACAACCGTGTATAAGGGAGAGTCATTTGACAATCACCGGCATTTGGATATCAAGGTATTTTTCAAAAAAACAGACACGCATGCGTTGTTATATAAAACAAGTTTCCATCCGAAACATACATATAAAGGATTAGTCAAATCTCAACTATTACGATTTAAACGGATTTGTACACAAGAGAGAGATTTTTGGGAAGCGGTGAAAACACTTTTTAGAGCACTACTGGACCGAGGATACTCGAGATCCTTCTTGAGAAGATGTCTAAAAAGCTTTCAAGTTCGAACACATCGAAACAGAGATAAGATTGTTCCATTGATTACTACTTTTTCATCGGCGAGCAGAATCATCAGCAGTAAAATCAAGGACAATTTCCATGCAATAATTGAGGATTCAGGAACATTGCAAAATCATCAGGTAATATCAGCACATAGAAAACACAAGAACTTGAAAGACTTTTTGGTCAGAGCAAAACTTAGAAAATTACAACAAGCCTACACCAAATTTATACCGGAATTTTTCTGCAATCTCAAATATATTCGTAACAAATTTGATAGAACAATATTCAGGATTTCACAACATTTCAGCCCATCAACCACAAATTGTGTTTATATCATATTTTGTCTGAAATGTGGGAAGCAATATGTTGGAGAAACGAGAAATGCTATTGCAACGAGAATGTGGCAACATAGATACAACATCAGAAACAAGAAAGAGACCACAACACCGTTGGTACAACATTTTTTATTACATGGATTGCAGAATCTTAGGATTGCAGGAATTGAAACAAATTCATCATGGACACATATTGATAGAAAGAAAAAGGAAAGAAGGTGGATATATTGGATACACACAAAACAACCATTTGGCCTTAATACTTAAATATCATTAGATAACGCATAAAAACAGACAAAATTCAATTTAATTTGACCCTAAAAATCTTTGGTATTTTGTGCCTAAAAACTAGGAACCAAAATTGGCTCTATCCACCCTCTATATCTATGCCTAAACCTAAATTTTTCTTTTTTCTGTTTCTATTTCTAACCTGAACCCTTTCCCTTCCCTTTCCCTAACCCTAACCTTTCCCCCTTCCTCTTGCCCTAACCCTAACCACTTCCCTAACCCTAATCCTAACCACTCCCCCTTCCACTATGCCTAACCCTAACCACTTCCCTGTCCCTAACCCTAACCTATCCCCCATCCTTTAACCCTAACCCTAACCACTTCCCTTTCCCTAAACCTAACCTATCCCCCATCCTTTATCCAATTCCCTAACCCTAGCCCTAACCCCGTCCTTTAACCCTAACCCTAACCACTTCCCTTTCCCTAACCCTAACCCTAACCCCATCCTTTAACCCTAACCCTAACCACTTCCCTTTCCCTAACCCTAACCCTAACCCCATCCTTTAACCCTAACCCTAACCACTTCCCTTTCCCTAACCCTAACCTATCCCCCATCCTTTAACCCTAACCCTAATTACTGTTACTATCCTTTAACCCTACTTCTAACTACTCTTTTCCTTTTCTCTAAAATCTAACCCTAATTCTTTATTTCCTTTAAATCTAACCCTAATTCTTTATTTCTTCTAACCCTAATTTTTTTATTTATTTTTTTTATTGTTTTATTTTATTTATTTATTTATTTCTTCTTCTTTTCTCTTTCTTCTTGCTTTTCTTTTCTTCTTCTTTTTCTTATATCCTAACCCTAATTTTTCTTTATTTCATCTCAGCAGACCATAAGTGCAATAAAAATATTAAAAAAGTACAATTATACATAATAAATAAATATTAAGATCACACAATTCATATATAGGTTCACACTATTTAAACACAATTGAAATTCATCATAAATCCATTAAAAACCATTAAAAACCCATTATAATGGGATACTCACCTCAAAACCCTACGTACGGAGGGGGTGGGACTTACCTGGGAGGAGGGGTATATAAGGAGGAGCAGAGCACACTCTCTCCCTCATTCTGCCTCTGACTCTCAAGGGAGAAACACTGCCTGACAGTCTGCTGAGAAGGAAAATAAATAACTTTGCATACATTCACTCTTCTATTCTTTTCTTTTTTATTATTTTTCGCCTGAAGAAGACCTAATCAGGTCGAAACGTCGCGGCATTTATCTTTCATCTTTCTTCTTTCTTCTTTCTTTTCATTTCATTTCTATTACATCCATAAATAGTTTTATTTCATATATATCTTACCTATAATAAATAAATAAATAAATATATACACTATAATTAATTAAATACACCGCTTCATAGTCATAAACAATAAATAGATATTAAAAACAGCATCATGCCCGGCTGGGATGATGGCTGGACCACAGTACGGTACGGGGGCAGACGTGGTCGTCCCCGTGACCGTACTGATTATAGACCACGCCAGTGGGACAGTGGTGAGCGACCACGCCGCTGGGACAGTGGTGAGAGTCACCGAAGATGGGATAGCGGTGGGAGGGGGCCTGGGTGGAAGGACCGCGCACCTCCTTTCCCCCGCGGAGGCGGGAGAAGGGGCCCTAACCCACGTCCTAACCGGCCTGTGCCTCCTCCGGGGTTCTCTGCCTCCGCGTATCCCCCTAAAACATCTAGGTATGAAGGACCGCAATCTCGTTCCTATGCCTACGTAGCTCGCCAAAACATTCCCAGAGCTGGCCCAAACATTTCCGGACCCCGTCAGTACATCCCCAGATCAGCTCCTACGGGACAAAATTTACGTTTTCAACGCCAGGCAAACGATCAGGGTGGTAATATGAATCAGAGGATACAAACTGACCCTGCATTTGGTTTGCTGGTACGTAAGCTACACAAGGTGATAAAAATGGTACATCACCTGCAAAATGTCACTCCGGAACAGGGGAAAAGTGACCCAAAAATGATTTCCCAAATGGTGGAAATGTTGTCATCTGTGGTTAAACCAGCATCCCCAACGGAGAACACAATAGATATGATTGTGGGCAATGCTAAAAACTGGGGAATTAACACTATGACAATCTTGGAGGACCACTACAGGGGAGGTTTGGAGACCATTTTAACGGATCTTGCAAGCCATCTCACTACAGAGTGGAAAACTGCCTTTACGGTAGCAACAAAATGGGCACGCAAAAACTTGCCCCGTATAAAACAACAGGTGATAGATCACGCAGAAGCATTGATCACGACGTGTGATCAAGAACGTGGACAAAACGTGGACACTAATGCACAAACTCCCATACAACAAACACAGGGAGTACCACAAACAACACAGACAACACAGGGAGGGGAAACTCACCAGCCAAGCACACATACAGTGGCCACGATGACGGATCAGGGCTCTGACCGTTCACCACAGGTCCTACGAGAGGTAGAATCTCCTAAAGAGCAGAGATCTCCTCGTGGACGAAGTGTGTTAAATCCATGTGTGCTTCCGGATAGTGGTAGGATCTCGGTTGCCGAGGAAGCCCAACAGGGAGCTGTGGGCACTACCAGTCCAACCTTTGGCCCAGAGTGGAATTTGGAAAGTCCACTGTCTGGTAGCGTGAGACGGGCTACAGTCAGTAGCCAACAGGGACCTGTTGGTAATAGTAGCTCAATCTTTACGGGGTTGAACTTGAGCAGTCAATTGACTGGGAGTAGGGGACAGCCTACAGTGGGCACGACACCCAGAAGGTCTCCAGTCTCAGATCGCGTAGATAATAGTATCCAACCTACTACAGCGATAGTGCACCAGGGCCCACTTACCCAACATAGTACGTCACAAGGAGATAACGTGGTTACGGGACAGGTGGATTCCGTAAATGTTAGCACCCCAAGAGCCAAGACTTTCAGGGTTAACAAGCACGTACATACAGATCGCAAAATTGTGGAATGGAGCTTGAGCGTGAGAAAAAAATGGCTCATAATAGGAGACTCCAATCTGGTCAGATTTCCGAATCATTCCATTCCGGATCTCCAGGTTGATAGTTATCCAGGAGCCAACTTCCGCCACGCCCATGCAATCATCTCAAAGTCATCAAGCCACGTAATAGTGGAAAAAGTTGTCCTCTCCTTTGGGATTAATTGCCGAGGTCAAAAGGTCAAGGAAACCACAATCAAACAACTGCAAGGAGCACTTAGAATGGCAAGAAGGATGTTTCCGTATGCAGAGGTTTGGGTACCCACCCTTAATTTCTCTGATGCCTTACCTCTTACGGAAAAACTCAATCTCCAACAGCTTAATGGGTACATGAGCAGGACCAGGATTGGCATTCCCCCACTTCCGAACAACCAATTCCGGACGGAATCAGATGGCGTGCATTGGACAAAAGCAACGGCACGCTTAATGTTGACTCATTGGAGTAGGTTTTTAAACTTCAAGGCCCCTTAAGCCTTTCAGAGGAGGGGAATGAAGGTTTACCGCCATTCTCTTATCAAAATGTCATTATATTGGCTAAAAATTTCACCCTATCTAAAGAACAACTTCAATTGTTGAATAGGGGGTTGACATTTATACCTACTATTGATATCAATAAAAATCAAAAAATACAATTGGAATTTGATCTCCAAATCTATCATAGGAAAGTTAAATTAGCAGCCTATTTTAAAAATTCAGTTGATCGTGAAGCTACGCCATTCACACCTTCATCAAATTGGGTGCCCCCATCAGATAAATTGCCAAGAGAAATTGATATATTGGTGAAAAAGGACATTAAGGATTTTAAAAGACATTTCAAATTTCATAAGGAAGAACCAAATTTGTCACAAGAAGAGATGGAGGCCCTTAAGGAATTAATTAGTTTTAAGCATATTGTTATTAAACCCGCGGACAAGGGCAGCGCGGTAGTCATACAGGACAGGGATCAATACATTAAGGAAGTGTACAGACAATTAAATAACGACACATATTATAAAAAATTGGATAGACCAATATATTTACAAACAATTGATACAGTACACAACATAATAAATAATTTAAAAAAGAAAAAATTTATTAATGCAAAACAGCAACAATATTTAAAAGGTAGCCCACAACCTAGAGAAAGGAGATTCTATATCTTACCAAAGATCCACAAAGATCCTAGTCAGTGGACGGTCCCATATGAAATTCCTCCGGGAAGACCCATAGTTTCGGATTGTAACAGCGAAACGTATCAAACAGCGGAATATATTGATTACTATTTGAATCCATTGTCGGTCAAACATGCCTCTTATGTGAAGGACACCTATCATTTTGTTGATATGGTCAAGAACATGCAGGTTCCCCAAAATTGTTGGTTCTTTTCAATAGATGTGGATAGTTTATATACAAACATCGATATACCGGCAGGATTATCAGCGGTAAGGAAAATATTTGAAAAATACCCTGATGATGCAAGACCGGATGAGGAAATATTGCAATTATTGGAGATTAATCTGACCAAAAACGATTTTCAATTCAATGAGGAATATTATCTACAAATTAAGGGAACGGCAATGGGCAAAAGATTTGCTCCTGCCTATGCTAATATATTCATGGCATATTGGGAGGAAGAGGCTTTAGCCAAATGTCCAAAGCAGCCTCTACGTTATCTTAGATATCTGGACGATATTTGGGGTATTTGGCCTTATTCGAAGGAAGACTTGATGGAATTCATGAATATCCTAAATAGTCATGATTCCTCTATTAAATTAAAATATGAAATTCAGCAACAAGCAATTGATTTTTTAGACACAACCGTGTATAAGGGAGAGTCATTTGACAATCACCGGCATTTGGATATCAAGGTATTTTTCAAAAAAACAGACACGCATGCGTTGTTATATAAAACAAGTTTCCATCCGAAACATACATATAAAGGATTAGTCAAATCTCAACTATTACGATTTAAACGGATTTGTACACAAGAGAGAGATTTTTGGGAAGCGGTGAAAACACTTTTTAGAGCACTACTGGACCGAGGATACTCGAGATCCTTCTTGAGAAGATGTCTAAAAAGCTTTCAAGTTCGAACACATCGAAACAGAGATAAGATTGTTCCATTGATTACTACTTTTTCATCGGCGAGCAGAATCATCAGCAGTAAAATCAAGGACAATTTCCATGCAATAATTGAGGATTCAGGAACATTGCAAAATCATCAGGTAATATCAGCACATAGAAAACACAAGAACTTGAAAGACTTTTTGGTCAGAGCAAAACTTAGAAAATTACAACAAGCCTACACCAAATTTATACCGGAATTTTTCTGCAATCTCAAATATATTCGTAACAAATTTGATAGAACAATATTCAGGATTTCACAACATTTCAGCCCATCAACCACAAATTGTGTTTATATCATATTTTGTCTGAAATGTGGGAAGCAATATGTTGGAGAAACGAGAAATGCTATTGCAACGAGAATGTGGCAACATAGATACAACATCAGAAACAAGAAAGAGACCACAACACCGTTGGTACAACATTTTTTATTACATGGATTGCAGAATCTTAGGATTGCAGGAATTGAAACAAATTCATCATGGACACATATTGATAGAAAGAAAAAGGAAAGAAGGTGGATATATTGGATACACACAAAACAACCATTTGGCCTTAATACTTAAATATCATTAGATAACGCATAAAAACAGACAAAATTCAATTTAATTTGACCCTAAAAATCTTTGGTATTTTGTGCCTAAAAACTAGGAACCAAAATTGGCTCTATCCACCCTCTATATCTATGCCTAAACCTAAATTTTTCTTTTTTCTGTTTCTATTTCTAACCTGAACCCTTTCCCTTCCCTTTCCCTAACCCTAACCTTTCCCCCTTCCTCTTGCCCTAACCCTAACCACTTCCCTAACCCTAATCCTAACCACTCCCCCTTCCACTATGCCTAACCCTAACCACTTCCCTGTCCCTAACCCTAACCTATCCCCCATCCTTTAACCCTAACCCTAACCACTTCCCTTTCCCTAAACCTAACCTATCCCCCATCCTTTATCCAATTCCCTAACCCTAGCCCTAACCCCGTCCTTTAACCCTAACCCTAACCACTTCCCTTTCCCTAACCCTAACCCTAACCCCATCCTTTAACCCTAACCCTAACCACTTCCCTTTCCCTAACCCTAACCCTAACCCCATCCTTTAACCCTAACCCTAACCACTTCCCTTTCCCTAACCCTAACCTATCCCCCATCCTTTAACCCTAACCCTAATTACTGTTACTATCCTTTAACCCTACTTCTAACTACTCTTTTCCTTTTCTCTAAAATCTAACCCTAATTCTTTATTTCCTTTAAATCTAACCCTAATTCTTTATTTCTTCTAACCCTAATTTTTTTATTTATTTTTTTTATTGTTTTATTTTATTTATTTATTTATTTCTTCTTCTTTTCTCTTTCTTCTTGCTTTTCTTTTCTTCTTCTTTTTCTTATATCCTAACCCTAATTTTTCTTTATTTCATCTCAGCAGACCATAAGTGCAATAAAAATATTAAAAAAGTACAATTATACATAATAAATAAATATTAAGATCACACAATTCATATATAGGTTCACACTATTTAAACACAATTGAAATTCATCATAAATCCATTAAAAACCATTAAAAACCCATTATAATGGGATACTCACCTCAAAACCCTACGTACGGAGGGGGTGGGACTTACCTGGGAGGAGGGGTATATAAGGAGGAGCAGAGCACACTCTCTCCCTCATTCTGCCTCTGACTCTCAAGGGAGAAACACTGCCTGACAGTCTGCTGAGAAGGAAAATAAATAACTTTGCATACATTCACTCTTCTATTCTTTTCTTTTTTATTATTTTTCGCCTGAAGAAGACCTAATCAGGTCGAAACGTCGCGGCATTTATCTTTCATCTTTCTTCTTTCTTCTTTCTTTTCATTTCATTTCTATTACATCCATAAATAGTTTTATTTCATATATATCTTACCTATAATAAATAAATAAATAAATATATACACTATAATTAATTAAATACACCGCTTCATAGTCATAAACAATAAATAGATATTAAAAACAGCATCATGCCCGGCTGGGATGATGGCTGGACCACAGTACGGTACGGGGGCAGACGTGGTCGTCCCCGTGACCGTACTGATTATAGACCACGCCAGTGGGACAGTGGTGAGCGACCACGCCGCTGGGACAGTGGTGAGAGTCACCGAAGATGGGATAGCGGTGGGAGGGGGCCTGGGTGGAAGGACCGCGCACCTCCTTTCCCCCGCGGAGGCGGGAGAAGGGGCCCTAACCCACGTCCTAACCGGCCTGTGCCTCCTCCGGGGTTCTCTGCCTCCGCGTATCCCCCTAAAACATCTAGGTATGAAGGACCGCAATCTCGTTCCTATGCCTACGTAGCTCGCCAAAACATTCCCAGAGCTGGCCCAAACATTTCCGGACCCCGTCAGTACATCCCCAGATCAGCTCCTACGGGACAAAATTTACGTTTTCAACGCCAGGCAAACGATCAGGGTGGTAATATGAATCAGAGGATACAAACTGACCCTGCATTTGGTTTGCTGGTACGTAAGCTACACAAGGTGATAAAAATGGTACATCACCTGCAAAATGTCACTCCGGAACAGGGGAAAAGTGACCCAAAAATGATTTCCCAAATGGTGGAAATGTTGTCATCTGTGGTTAAACCAGCATCCCCAACGGAGAACACAATAGATATGATTGTGGGCAATGCTAAAAACTGGGGAATTAACACTATGACAATCTTGGAGGACCACTACAGGGGAGGTTTGGAGACCATTTTAACGGATCTTGCAAGCCATCTCACTACAGAGTGGAAAACTGCCTTTACGGTAGCAACAAAATGGGCACGCAAAAACTTGCCCCGTATAAAACAACAGGTGATAGATCACGCAGAAGCATTGATCACGACGTGTGATCAAGAACGTGGACAAAACGTGGACACTAATGCACAAACTCCCATACAACAAACACAGGGAGTACCACAAACAACACAGACAACACAGGGAGGGGAAACTCACCAGCCAAGCACACATACAGTGGCCACGATGACGGATCAGGGCTCTGACCGTTCACCACAGGTCCTACGAGAGGTAGAATCTCCTAAAGAGCAGAGATCTCCTCGTGGACGAAGTGTGTTAAATCCATGTGTGCTTCCGGATAGTGGTAGGATCTCGGTTGCCGAGGAAGCCCAACAGGGAGCTGTGGGCACTACCAGTCCAACCTTTGGCCCAGAGTGGAATTTGGAAAGTCCACTGTCTGGTAGCGTGAGACGGGCTACAGTCAGTAGCCAACAGGGACCTGTTGGTAATAGTAGCTCAATCTTTACGGGGTTGAACTTGAGCAGTCAATTGACTGGGAGTAGGGGACAGCCTACAGTGGGCACGACACCCAGAAGGTCTCCAGTCTCAGATCGCGTAGATAATAGTATCCAACCTACTACAGCGATAGTGCACCAGGGCCCACTTACCCAACATAGTACGTCACAAGGAGATAACGTGGTTACGGGACAGGTGGATTCCGTAAATGTTAGCACCCCAAGAGCCAAGACTTTCAGGGTTAACAAGCACGTACATACAGATCGCAAAATTGTGGAATGGAGCTTGAGCGTGAGAAAAAAATGGCTCATAATAGGAGACTCCAATCTGGTCAGATTTCCGAATCATTCCATTCCGGATCTCCAGGTTGATAGTTATCCAGGAGCCAACTTCCGCCACGCCCATGCAATCATCTCAAAGTCATCAAGCCACGTAATAGTGGAAAAAGTTGTCCTCTCCTTTGGGATTAATTGCCGAGGTCAAAAGGTCAAGGAAACCACAATCAAACAACTGCAAGGAGCACTTAGAATGGCAAGAAGGATGTTTCCGTATGCAGAGGTTTGGGTACCCACCCTTAATTTCTCTGATGCCTTACCTCTTACGGAAAAACTCAATCTCCAACAGCTTAATGGGTACATGAGCAGGACCAGGATTGGCATTCCCCCACTTCCGAACAACCAATTCCGGACGGAATCAGATGGCGTGCATTGGACAAAAGCAACGGCACGCTTAATGTTGACTCATTGGAGTAGGTTTTTAAACTTCAAGGCCCCTTAAGCCTTTCAGAGGAGGGGAATGAAGGTTTACCGCCATTCTCTTATCAAAATGTCATTATATTGGCTAAAAATTTCACCCTATCTAAAGAACAACTTCAATTGTTGAATAGGGGGTTGACATTTATACCTACTATTGATATCAATAAAAATCAAAAAATACAATTGGAATTTGATCTCCAAATCTATCATAGGAAAGTTAAATTAGCAGCCTATTTTAAAAATTCAGTTGATCGTGAAGCTACGCCATTCACACCTTCATCAAATTGGGTGCCCCCATCAGATAAATTGCCAAGAGAAATTGATATATTGGTGAAAAAGGACATTAAGGATTTTAAAAGACATTTCAAATTTCATAAGGAAGAACCAAATTTGTCACAAGAAGAGATGGAGGCCCTTAAGGAATTAATTAGTTTTAAGCATATTGTTATTAAACCCGCGGACAAGGGCAGCGCGGTAGTCATACAGGACAGGGATCAATACATTAAGGAAGTGTACAGACAATTAAATAACGACACATATTATAAAAAATTGGATAGACCAATATATTTACAAACAATTGATACAGTACACAACATAATAAATAATTTAAAAAAGAAAAAATTTATTAATGCAAAACAGCAACAATATTTAAAAGGTAGCCCACAACCTAGAGAAAGGAGATTCTATATCTTACCAAAGATCCACAAAGATCCTAGTCAGTGGACGGTCCCATATGAAATTCCTCCGGGAAGACCCATAGTTTCGGATTGTAACAGCGAAACGTATCAAACAGCGGAATATATTGATTACTATTTGAATCCATTGTCGGTCAAACATGCCTCTTATGTGAAGGACACCTATCATTTTGTTGATATGGTCAAGAACATGCAGGTTCCCCAAAATTGTTGGTTCTTTTCAATAGATGTGGATAGTTTATATACAAACATCGATATACCGGCAGGATTATCAGCGGTAAGGAAAATATTTGAAAAATACCCTGATGATGCAAGACCGGATGAGGAAATATTGCAATTATTGGAGATTAATCTGACCAAAAACGATTTTCAATTCAATGAGGAATATTATCTACAAATTAAGGGAACGGCAATGGGCAAAAGATTTGCTCCTGCCTATGCTAATATATTCATGGCATATTGGGAGGAAGAGGCTTTAGCCAAATGTCCAAAGCAGCCTCTACGTTATCTTAGATATCTGGACGATATTTGGGGTATTTGGCCTTATTCGAAGGAAGACTTGATGGAATTCATGAATATCCTAAATAGTCATGATTCCTCTATTAAATTAAAATATGAAATTCAGCAACAAGCAATTGATTTTTTAGACACAACCGTGTATAAGGGAGAGTCATTTGACAATCACCGGCATTTGGATATCAAGGTATTTTTCAAAAAAACAGACACGCATGCGTTGTTATATAAAACAAGTTTCCATCCGAAACATACATATAAAGGATTAGTCAAATCTCAACTATTACGATTTAAACGGATTTGTACACAAGAGAGAGATTTTTGGGAAGCGGTGAAAACACTTTTTAGAGCACTACTGGACCGAGGATACTCGAGATCCTTCTTGAGAAGATGTCTAAAAAGCTTTCAAGTTCGAACACATCGAAACAGAGATAAGATTGTTCCATTGATTACTACTTTTTCATCGGCGAGCAGAATCATCAGCAGTAAAATCAAGGACAATTTCCATGCAATAATTGAGGATTCAGGAACATTGCAAAATCATCAGGTAATATCAGCACATAGAAAACACAAGAACTTGAAAGACTTTTTGGTCAGAGCAAAACTTAGAAAATTACAACAAGCCTACACCAAATTTATACCGGAATTTTTCTGCAATCTCAAATATATTCGTAACAAATTTGATAGAACAATATTCAGGATTTCACAACATTTCAGCCCATCAACCACAAATTGTGTTTATATCATATTTTGTCTGAAATGTGGGAAGCAATATGTTGGAGAAACGAGAAATGCTATTGCAACGAGAATGTGGCAACATAGATACAACATCAGAAACAAGAAAGAGACCACAACACCGTTGGTACAACATTTTTTATTACATGGATTGCAGAATCTTAGGATTGCAGGAATTGAAACAAATTCATCATGGACACATATTGATAGAAAGAAAAAGGAAAGAAGGTGGATATATTGGATACACACAAAACAACCATTTGGCCTTAATACTTAAATATCATTAGATAACGCATAAAAACAGACAAAATTCAATTTAATTTGACCCTAAAAATCTTTGGTATTTTGTGCCTAAAAACTAGGAACCAAAATTGGCTCTATCCACCCTCTATATCTATGCCTAAACCTAAATTTTTCTTTTTTCTGTTTCTATTTCTAACCTGAACCCTTTCCCTTCCCTTTCCCTAACCCTAACCTTTCCCCCTTCCTCTTGCCCTAACCCTAACCACTTCCCTAACCCTAATCCTAACCACTCCCCCTTCCACTATGCCTAACCCTAACCACTTCCCTGTCCCTAACCCTAACCTATCCCCCATCCTTTAACCCTAACCCTAACCACTTCCCTTTCCCTAAACCTAACCTATCCCCCATCCTTTATCCAATTCCCTAACCCTAGCCCTAACCCCGTCCTTTAACCCTAACCCTAACCACTTCCCTTTCCCTAACCCTAACCCTAACCCCATCCTTTAACCCTAACCCTAACCACTTCCCTTTCCCTAACCCTAACCCTAACCCCATCCTTTAACCCTAACCCTAACCACTTCCCTTTCCCTAACCCTAACCTATCCCCCATCCTTTAACCCTAACCCTAATTACTGTTACTATCCTTTAACCCTACTTCTAACTACTCTTTTCCTTTTCTCTAAAATCTAACCCTAATTCTTTATTTCCTTTAAATCTAACCCTAATTCTTTATTTCTTCTAACCCTAATTTTTTTATTTATTTTTTTTATTGTTTTATTTTATTTATTTATTTATTTCTTCTTCTTTTCTCTTTCTTCTTGCTTTTCTTTTCTTCTTCTTTTTCTTATATCCTAACCCTAATTTTTCTTTATTTCATCTCAGCAGACCATAAGTGCAATAAAAATATTAAAAAAGTACAATTATACATAATAAATAAATATTAAGATCACACAATTCATATATAGGTTCACACTATTTAAACACAATTGAAATTCATCATAAATCCATTAAAAACCATTAAAAACCCATTATAATGGGATACTCACCTCAAAACCCTACGTACGGAGGGGGTGGGACTTACCTGGGAGGAGGGGTATATAAGGAGGAGCAGAGCACACTCTCTCCCTCATTCTGCCTCTGACTCTCAAGGGAGAAACACTGCCTGACAGTCTGCTGAGAAGGAAAATAAATAACTTTGCATACATTCACTCTTCTATTCTTTTCTTTTTTATTATTTTTCGCCTGAAGAAGACCTAATCAGGTCGAAACGTCGCGGCATTTATCTTTCATCTTTCTTCTTTCTTCTTTCTTTTCATTTCATTTCTATTACATCCATAAATAGTTTTATTTCATATATATCTTACCTATAATAAATAAATAAATAAATATATACACTATAATTAATTAAATACACCGCTTCATAGTCATAAACAATAAATAGATATTAAAAACAGCATCATGCCCGGCTGGGATGATGGCTGGACCACAGTACGGTACGGGGGCAGACGTGGTCGTCCCCGTGACCGTACTGATTATAGACCACGCCAGTGGGACAGTGGTGAGCGACCACGCCGCTGGGACAGTGGTGAGAGTCACCGAAGATGGGATAGCGGTGGGAGGGGGCCTGGGTGGAAGGACCGCGCACCTCCTTTCCCCCGCGGAGGCGGGAGAAGGGGCCCTAACCCACGTCCTAACCGGCCTGTGCCTCCTCCGGGGTTCTCTGCCTCCGCGTATCCCCCTAAAACATCTAGGTATGAAGGACCGCAATCTCGTTCCTATGCCTACGTAGCTCGCCAAAACATTCCCAGAGCTGGCCCAAACATTTCCGGACCCCGTCAGTACATCCCCAGATCAGCTCCTACGGGACAAAATTTACGTTTTCAACGCCAGGCAAACGATCAGGGTGGTAATATGAATCAGAGGATACAAACTGACCCTGCATTTGGTTTGCTGGTACGTAAGCTACACAAGGTGATAAAAATGGTACATCACCTGCAAAATGTCACTCCGGAACAGGGGAAAAGTGACCCAAAAATGATTTCCCAAATGGTGGAAATGTTGTCATCTGTGGTTAAACCAGCATCCCCAACGGAGAACACAATAGATATGATTGTGGGCAATGCTAAAAACTGGGGAATTAACACTATGACAATCTTGGAGGACCACTACAGGGGAGGTTTGGAGACCATTTTAACGGATCTTGCAAGCCATCTCACTACAGAGTGGAAAACTGCCTTTACGGTAGCAACAAAATGGGCACGCAAAAACTTGCCCCGTATAAAACAACAGGTGATAGATCACGCAGAAGCATTGATCACGACGTGTGATCAAGAACGTGGACAAAACGTGGACACTAATGCACAAACTCCCATACAACAAACACAGGGAGTACCACAAACAACACAGACAACACAGGGAGGGGAAACTCACCAGCCAAGCACACATACAGTGGCCACGATGACGGATCAGGGCTCTGACCGTTCACCACAAGTCCTACGAGAGGTAGAATCTCCTAAAGAGCAGAGATCTCCTCGTGGACGAAGTGTGTTAAATCCATGTGTGCTTCCGGATAGTGGTAGGATTTCGGTTGCCGAGGAAGCCCAACAGGGAGCTGTGGGCACTACCAGTCCAACCTTTGGCCCAGAGTGGAATTTGGGAAGTCCACTGTCTGGTAGCGTGAGACGGGCTACAGTCAGTAGCCAACAGGGACCTGTTGGTAATAGTAGCTCAATCTTTACGGGGTTGAACTTGAGCAGTCAATTGACTGGGAGTAGGGGACAGCCTACAGTGGGCACGACACCCAGAAGGTCTCCAGTCTCAGATCGCGTAGATAATAGTATCCAACCTACTACAGCGATAGTGCACCAGGGCCCACTTACCCAACATAGTACGTCACAAGGAGATAACGTGGTTACGGGACAGGTGGATTCCGTAAATGTTAGCACCCCAAGAGCCAAGACTTTCAGGGTTAACAAGCACGTACATACAGATCGCAAAATTGTGGAATGGAGCTTGAGCGTGAGAAAAAAATGGCTCATAATAGGAGACTCCAATCTGGTCAGATTTCCGAATCATTCCATTCCGGATCTCCAGGTTGATAGTTATCCAGGAGCCAACTTCCGCCACGCCCATGCAATCATCTCAAAGTCATCAAGCCACGTAATAGTGGAAAAAGTTGTCCTCTCCTTTGGGATTAATTGCCGAGGTCAAAAGGTCAAGGAAACCACAATCAAACAACTGCAAGGAGCACTTAGAATGGCAAGAAGGATGTTTCCGTATGCAGAGGTTTGGGTACCCACCCTTAATTTCTCTGATGCCTTACCTCTTACGGAAAAACTCAATCTCCAACAGCTTAATGGGTACATGAGCAGGACCAGGATTGGCATTCCCCCACTTCCGAACAACCAATTCCGGACGGAATCAGATGGCGTGCATTGGACAAAAGCAACGGCACGCTTAATGTTGACTCATTGGAGTAGGTTTTTAAACTTCAAGGCCCCTTAAGCCTTTCAGAGGAGGGGAATGAAGGTTTACCGCCATTCTCGTATCAAAATGTCATTATATTGGCCAAAAATTTCACCCTATCTAAAGAACAACTTCAATTGTTGAATAGGGGGTTGACATTTATACCTACTATTGATATCAATAAAAATCAAAAAATACAATTGGAATTTGATCTCCAAATCTATCATAGGAAAGTTAAATTAGCAGCCTATTTTAAAAATTCAGTTGATCGTGAAGCTACGCCATTCACACCTTCATCAAATTGGGTGCCCCCATCAGATAAATTGCCAAGAGAAATTGATATATTGGTGAAAAAGGATATTAAGGATTTTAAAAGACATTTCAAATTTCATAAGGAAGAACCAAATTTGTCACAAGAGGAGATGGAGGCCCTTAAGGAATTAATAGGTTGTAAGCATATTGTTATTAAACCCGCGGATAAGGGCAGCGCGGTAGTGATACAGGACAGGGATCAATATATTAAGGAAGTGTACAGACAATTAAATAACGACACATATTATAAAAAATTGGATAGACCAATATATTTACAAACAATTGATACAGTACACAGTATAATAAATAATTTAAAAAAGAAAAAATTTATTAATGCAAAACAGCAGCAATATTTAAAAGGTAGCCCACAACCTAGAGAAAGGAGATTCTATATCTTACCAAAGATTCACAAAGATCCTAGTCAGTGGACGGTCCCATATGAAATTCCTCCGGGAAGACCCATAGTTTCGGATTGTAACAGCGAAACGTATCAAACAGCGGAATATATTGATTACTATCTGAATCCATTGTCGGTCAAACATGCCTCTTATGTAAAGGACACCTATCATTTTGTTGATATGGTTAAGAACATGCAGGTTCCACAAAATTGTTGGTTTTTTTCAATAGATGTGGATAGTTTATATACAAACATCGATATACCGGCAGGATTATCAGCGGTAAGGAAAATATTTGAAAAATACCCTGATGATGCAAGACCGGATGAGGAAATATTGCAATTATTGGAGATTAATCTGACCAAAAACGATTTTCAATTCAATGAGGAATATTATCTACAAATTAAGGGAACGGCAATGGGCAAAAGATTTGCTCCTGCCTATGCTAATATATTCATGGCATATTGGGAGGAAGAGGCTTTAGCCAAATGTCCAAAGCAGCCTCTACGTTATCTTAGATATCTGGACGATATTTGGGGTATTTGGCCTTATTCGAAGGAAGACTTGATGGAATTCATGAATATCCTAAATAGTCATGATTCCTCTATTAAATTAAAATATGAAATTCAGCAACAAGCAATTGATTTTTTAGACACAACCGTGTATAAGGGAGAGTCATTTGACAATCACCGGCATTTGGATATCAAGGTATTTTTCAAAAAAACAGATACGCATGCGTTGTTATATAAAACAAGTTTCCATCCGAAACATACATATAAAGGATTAGTCAAATCTCAACTGTTACGATTTAAACGGATTTGTACACAAGAGAGAGATTTTTGGGAAGCGGTGAAAACACTTTTTAGAGCACTACTGGACCGAGGATACTCGAGATCCTTCTTGAGAAGATGTCTAAAAAGCTTTCAAGTTCGAACACATCGGAATAGAGATAAGATTGTTCCATTGATTACTACCTTTTCATCGGCGAGCAGAATCATCAGCAGTAAAATCAAGGAAAATTTCCATGCAATAATTGAAGATTCAGGAACATTGCAAAATCATCAGATAATATCAGCACATAGAAAACACAAGAACTTGAAAGACTTTTTAGTCAGAGCAAAACTTAGAAAATTACAACAAATCCACACCAAATTTATACCGGAATTTTTCTGCAATCTCAAATATATTCGCAACAAATTTGATAGAACAATATTCAGGATTTCTCAACATTTTAGCCCATCTACCACAAATTGTGTTTATATCATATTTTGTTTGAAATGTGGGAAGCAATATGTTGGAGAAACAAGAAATGCTATTGCAACTAGAATGTGGCAACATAGATATAACATCAGAAACAAGAAGGAGACCACAACACCGTTGGTACAACATTTTTTATTACATGGACTGCAGAATCTTAGGATTGCGGGAATTGAAACAAGTTCATCATGGACACATATTGATAGGAAGAAAAAGGAAAGAAGGTGGATATATTGGATACACACAAAACAACCATTTGGCCTTAATACTTAAATATCATAAAATAACGCATAAAAACAGACAAAATTCAATTTAATGTGACCCTAAAATCTTTGGTATTTTGTGCCTAAAAACTAGGAACCAAAATTGGCTCTATCCACCCTCTATATCTATGCCTAAACCTAAATTTTTCTTTTTCTGTTTCTATTTCTAACTTGAACCCTTTCCCTTCCCTTTCCCTAACCCTAACCTTTCCCCCTTCCTTTTGCCCTAACCCTAACCACTTCCCTAACCCTAATCCTAACCACTCCCCCTTCCACTATGCCTAACCCTAACCACTTCCCTGTCCCTAACCCTAACCTATCCCCCATCCTTTAACCCTAACCCTAACCACTTCCCTTTCCCTAAACCTAACCTATCCCCCATCCTTTATCCATTTCCCTAACCCTAGCCCTAACCCCGTCCTTTAACCCTAACCCTAACCACTTCCCTTTCCCTAACCCTAACCCTAACCCCATCCTTTAACCCTAACCCTAACCACTTCCCTTTCCCTAACCCTAACCCTAACCCCATCCTTTAACCCTAACCCTAACCACTTCCCTTTCCCTAACCCTAACCCTAACCCCATCCTTTAACCCTAACCCTAATTACTGTTACTATCCTTTAACCCTACTTCTAACTACTATTTTCCTTTTCTCTAAAATCTAACCCTAATTCTTTATTTCCTGTTAATCTAACCCTAATTCTTCATTTCCTGTAAATCTAACCCTAATTCTTTATTTCTTCTAACCCTAATTTATTTTCTTTTATCTTTCTTCTTGCTTTTCTTTTCTTTTTCTTATATCCTAACCCTAATTATTCTTTATTTCATCTCAGCAGACCATAAGGGCAATAAAAATATTAAAAAAGTACAATTATACATAATTAATAAATAATAATATCATACAATTCATATACAGGTTCACACTATTTAAAAACAATTGAAATTCATCATAAATCCATTAAAAACCATTGAAAATCCATTATAATGGGATACTCACCTCAAAACCCTACGTACGGAGGGGGTGGGACTTACCTGGGAGGAGGGGTATATAAGGAGGAGCGGAGCACACTCTCTCCCTCATTCTGCCTCTGACTCTCAAGGGAGAAACACTGCCTGACAGTCTGCTTAGAAAGAAAGTAAACATAGAGAACTTTTACTCACTCTTCTTTTTTCTTTATTTCTTCGCCTGAGGAAGACCTAATCAGGTCGAAACGTCGCGGCATTTATCTTTCATCTTTCTTCTTTCTTCTTTCTTTTCATTTCATTTCTAATACATTCATAAATAATTTTATTTCATATATATCTGACCTATAATAAATAAATAAATAAATATATACACTATAATTAATTAAATACACCGCTGCATAGTCATAAACAATAAATATTAAAAACAGCATCATGCCCGGCTGGGATGAGGGCTGGACCACAGTACGGCACGGGGGCAGACGTGGTCGTCCCCGTGACCGTACAGATTTTAGACCACGCCAGTGGGACAGTGGGGAGAGACCACGCCGCTGGGACAGTGGGGAGAGGTTACGTAGATGGGATAGCGGGGGGAGGGGGCCTGGGTGGAAGGACCGAGCACCTCCTTTCTCCCGCGGAGGCGGGAGAAGGGGCCCTAACCCACGTCCTAACCGGCCTGTGCCTCCTCCGGGGTTCTCTGCCTCCGCGTATCCCCCTAAAACATCTAGGTATGAAGGACCGCAATCTCGTTCCTATGCCTACGTAGCTCGCCAAAACATTCCCAGAGCTGGCCCAAACATTTCCGGACCCCGTCAGTACATCCCCAGATCAGCTCCTACGGGACAAAATTTACGTTTTCAACGCCAGGCAAACGATCAGGGTGGTAATATGAATCAGAGGATACAAACTGACCCTGCATTTGGTTTGCTGGTACGTAAGCTACACAAGGTGATAAAAATGGTACATCACCTGCAAAATGTCACTCCGGAACAGGGGAAAAGTGACCCAAAAATGATTTCCCAAATGGTGGAAATGTTGTCATCTGTGGTTAAACCAGCATCCCCAACGGAGAACACAATAGATATGATTGTGGGCAATGCTAAAAACTGGGGAATTAACACTATGACAATCTTGGAGGACCACTACAGGGGAGGTTTGGAGACCATTTTAACGGATCTTGCAAGCCATCTCACTACAGAGTGGAAAACTGCCTTTACGGTAGCAACAAAATGGGCACGCAAAAACTTGCCCCGTATAAAACAACAGGTGATAGATCACGCAGAAGCATTGATCACGACGTGTGATCAAGAACGTGGACAAAACGTGGACACTAATGCACAAACTCCCATACAACAAACACAGGGAGTACCACAAACAACACAGACAACACAGGGAGGGGAAACTCACCAGCCAAGCACACATACAGTGGCCACGATGACGGATCAGGGCTCTGACCGTTCACCACAAGTCCTACGAGAGGTAGAATCTCCTAAAGAGCAGAGATCTCCTCGTGGACGAAGTGTGTTAAATCCATGTGTGCTTCCGGATAGTGGTAGGATTTCGGTTGCCGAGGAAGCCCAACAGGGAGCTGTGGGCACTACCAGTCCAACCTTTGGCCCAGAGTGGAATTTGGGAAGTCCACTGTCTGGTAGCGTGAGACGGGCTACAGTCAGTAGCCAACAGGGACCTGTTGGTAATAGTAGCTCAATCTTTACGGGGTTGAACTTGAGCAGTCAATTGACTGGGAGTAGGGGACAGCCTACAGTGGGCACGACACCCAGAAGGTCTCCAGTCTCAGATCGCGTAGATAATAGTATCCAACCTACTACAGCGATAGTGCACCAGGGCCCACTTACCCAACATAGTACGTCACAAGGAGATAACGTGGTTACGGGACAGGTGGATTCCGTAAATGTTAGCACCCCAAGAGCCAAGACTTTCAGGGTTAACAAGCACGTACATACAGATCGCAAAATTGTGGAATGGAGCTTGAGCGTGAGAAAAAAATGGCTCATAATAGGAGACTCCAATCTGGTCAGATTTCCGAATCATTCCATTCCGGATCTCCAGGTTGATAGTTATCCAGGAGCCAACTTCCGCCACGCCCATGCAATCATCTCAAAGTCATCAAGCCACGTAATAGTGGAAAAAGTTGTCCTCTCCTTTGGGATTAATTGCCGAGGTCAAAAGGTCAAGGAAACCACAATCAAACAACTGCAAGGAGCACTTAGAATGGCAAGAAGGATGTTTCCGTATGCAGAGGTTTGGGTACCCACCCTTAATTTCTCTGATGCCTTACCTCTTACGGAAAAACTCAATCTCCAACAGCTTAATGGGTACATGAGCAGGACCAGGATTGGCATTCCCCCACTTCCGAACAACCAATTCCGGACGGAATCAGATGGCGTGCATTGGACAAAAGCAACGGCACGCTTAATGTTGACTCATTGGAGTAGGTTTTTAAACTTCAAGGCCCCTTAAGCCTTTCAGAGGAGGGGAATGAAGGTTTACCGCCATTCTCGTATCAAAATGTCATTATATTGGCCAAAAATTTCACCCTATCTAAAGAACAACTTCAATTGTTGAATAGGGGGTTGACATTTATACCTACTATTGATATCAATAAAAATCAAAAAATACAATTGGAATTTGATCTCCAAATCTATCATAGGAAAGTTAAATTAGCAGCCTATTTTAAAAATTCAGTTGATCGTGAAGCTACGCCATTCACACCTTCATCAAATTGGGTGCCCCCATCAGATAAATTGCCAAGAGAAATTGATATATTGGTGAAAAAGGATATTAAGGATTTTAAAAGACATTTCAAATTTCATAAGGAAGAACCAAATTTGTCACAAGAGGAGATGGAGGCCCTTAAGGAATTAATAGGTTGTAAGCATATTGTTATTAAACCCGCGGATAAGGGCAGCGCGGTAGTGATACAGGACAGGGATCAATATATTAAGGAAGTGTACAGACAATTAAATAACGACACATATTATAAAAAATTGGATAGACCAATATATTTACAAACAATTGATACAGTACACAGTATAATAAATAATTTAAAAAAGAAAAAATTTATTAATGCAAAACAGCAGCAATATTTAAAAGGTAGCCCACAACCTAGAGAAAGGAGATTCTATATCTTACCAAAGATTCACAAAGATCCTAGTCAGTGGACGGTCCCATATGAAATTCCTCCGGGAAGACCCATAGTTTCGGATTGTAACAGCGAAACGTATCAAACAGCGGAATATATTGATTACTATCTGAATCCATTGTCGGTCAAACATGCCTCTTATGTAAAGGACACCTATCATTTTGTTGATATGGTTAAGAACATGCAGGTTCCACAAAATTGTTGGTTTTTTTCAATAGATGTGGATAGTTTATATACAAACATCGATATACCGGCAGGATTATCAGCGGTAAGGAAAATATTTGAAAAATACCCTGATGATGCAAGACCGGATGAGGAAATATTGCAATTATTGGAGATTAATCTGACCAAAAACGATTTTCAATTCAATGAGGAATATTATCTACAAATTAAGGGAACGGCAATGGGCAAAAGATTTGCTCCTGCCTATGCTAATATATTCATGGCATATTGGGAGGAAGAGGCTTTAGCCAAATGTCCAAAGCAGCCTCTACGTTATCTTAGATATCTGGACGATATTTGGGGTATTTGGCCTTATTCGAAGGAAGACTTGATGGAATTCATGAATATCCTAAATAGTCATGATTCCTCTATTAAATTAAAATATGAAATTCAGCAACAAGCAATTGATTTTTTAGACACAACCGTGTATAAGGGAGAGTCATTTGACAATCACCGGCATTTGGATATCAAGGTATTTTTCAAAAAAACAGATACGCATGCGTTGTTATATAAAACAAGTTTCCATCCGAAACATACATATAAAGGATTAGTCAAATCTCAACTGTTACGATTTAAACGGATTTGTACACAAGAGAGAGATTTTTGGGAAGCGGTGAAAACACTTTTTAGAGCACTACTGGACCGAGGATACTCGAGATCCTTCTTGAGAAGATGTCTAAAAAGCTTTCAAGTTCGAACACATCGGAATAGAGATAAGATTGTTCCATTGATTACTACCTTTTCATCGGCGAGCAGAATCATCAGCAGTAAAATCAAGGAAAATTTCCATGCAATAATTGAAGATTCAGGAACATTGCAAAATCATCAGATAATATCAGCACATAGAAAACACAAGAACTTGAAAGACTTTTTAGTCAGAGCAAAACTTAGAAAATTACAACAAATCCACACCAAATTTATACCGGAATTTTTCTGCAATCTCAAATATATTCGCAACAAATTTGATAGAACAATATTCAGGATTTCTCAACATTTTAGCCCATCTACCACAAATTGTGTTTATATCATATTTTGTTTGAAATGTGGGAAGCAATATGTTGGAGAAACAAGAAATGCTATTGCAACTAGAATGTGGCAACATAGATATAACATCAGAAACAAGAAGGAGACCACAACACCGTTGGTACAACATTTTTTATTACATGGACTGCAGAATCTTAGGATTGCGGGAATTGAAACA